>NC_089490.1:294040556-294343587 GCF_036850765.1 Saccopteryx bilineata
CTATTGATTTATGTAATTTATGTGGGTAAACTAGCTTAGGACAGAAATGAGTGAAAATTAATTACAATTAGACAGTATAAAGAGTCAAGGCAGAGGGAGTGGATGGAATGAGTTCAGGGTTTATACCCTTACAAAGTGAAATAAACGCATATGGGCTAGTGAACAAATAGCCTCTAAAATGGTTATTGAGCTGTGGAAACACTGAAACTAAACCACTTTGAAATCAAAGTGAAGAGTTTCAGAAAATTCCACATTAATTTGCACCATTTTTGTCAGCTGTAAAATCATATAGGAATCAAAGCTTATCTATAAAAGTCCTTTTTTTTTGGTCAATCACAGGAAGTTGAACATTTTAAACTTGCAAAGGGTTTTTGATTTAACAAATTTAAATTATGGTGAATGAATGTATACAATGTACATCAGTTACATCAGTAATAAAACAAAGGAAACATATAAGTGAGTAAACAGTTTTATACTGTCAAAATGTAATTTTTAAAAATTTAAAAGCATGTCCCACATAAATATAAGCATGTGTCAAAGATTTATTAACTCATTAATGAGGAAATCAGTAAAATTCTAAAGCTAATTCAAAAACCATTTTGAAAATTGAGAATAGTCAGTTTGAAAAAAAAAGTTAAAATAATGTGGCATAAAATAATGTGGCAAAATAAAAAAAAAACTAGTTCATGTCTGATCAGGCAATAAAATCATAAATTCTGAGGATGTCTTCTCTATCAGACAGAAATGTGCATGTTACCATGCACTTCACATTATCTGGGCTTTATCAAATAGGAAATAGCAAAGTCAGCACAGGTACCTACATAATCCTAAGGGGGAGGAGGGTATTAAATAAAACTATGTATGACATTGAAATCACACTGTGGCCCTGGCTGGTTGGCTCAGTGGTAGAGCATCTGCCTGGTATGTGGATGTCCTGGGTTCAATTCTTAGGGAACACAGGAGAGGCACCCAACTACCCAACTGTTTCTCCTCCCTCCCCCCCCTCACTTCTTTCTCTCTCTCTCTTTCTCTCTCTCTCTCTCTTTCCCTTCTGCAACCAGGCTCAATTGAAGCGAGTTGGCCTGGGGTTCTAAGGATGGCCCCATGACCTCCACCTCATGGGCTAAGAAGAGCTTGGTTGCTGAGCAACAGATCCACAGCCCCAGATGGGGAGAATATCGCCCCCTAGTGTGCTTGCCGGGTGGATCCCGGTCAAGTGCATGCAGGAATCTGTCTCTCTGCCTTCCTCCCCTCACTTAATGAAAAAAGAAAAAGAAAGAAAGAAAGAAATCACATTATATATTCTTTTGCCATATTTTCAAATTTTGATATGCTTTATTTATAGTTAATTGATCAAAACAAGACGCTAGGTCGACCATTTTAATTATTGTAATAAATAAAATGAAATTATTTGAATTTATAATTAAAGCTGAAGTTACTTAAAATTAATGATTATATATATAATTTGATTATAAAATAATAAATTAGTTAAAATGTTTATCTGTATATACAAAAAAAGGTAATGCATATCTGATCTTGATTTATAGTGATGGCCATTCCATCCTTATATAATCTTCTTTATTTATAGAACCATGGGTGTTGGCATTAAAAAATACATATAAACTTTGCAAATGGTCCCTAATTTAATCATTGATTGCTTTATTATTTTCTTAATTCTCAAAGTAAAATATTCATTTATAGTTGAGTTTTATTTGTTTTTGTCACTTCATATATTTTTAAATTCACTCTCCATTCATATTTTCAGGTATAAGGATAGTGATAATTAGAAATAAGTTAAAAATTGACAGAGACAAAGGCTAGGGAATGTACCTACAGAAAAGAGAATTTTAAGTCTGAAATAATTGGTATGGAAAGATGCCAAGTTAATACTACTCTGAGTTTAAACTTGTGGCTACACTAATCAATTATTTTACAAGCCAATTTTAGACAGTTAGCATAGCTTCACTTAAAGCCAGTTTTAAAAGTGATTTAACACTGAACATAAAGTTGATTTTTAAAGAATTGATATGGGCAGCTAAGCAGTTTCAGCTACAGTATTTGACAGCTGCTGCTTAGTAAATAAAAACATTAATAAAAATGTGCGATTTTACACAATGAATGGAGTGGATGGTATAGTAAATCACTAGAAAATGAGTCATTAATCTTTTCTCCCTCAAGGCTGGGCATGGCTAAAAACAAGAAAGAGAAAGAAAATAAACAAGAGGAACTAACTGATCAGGAGAGTGAAATGTAAAAGTGAAGTAAATATTATTGTTTGGATAGAAGACAAATGTTTTCAAGTCAGGGAAAACTACTCATGCTTAAACAATACATTGCCATCCCTTTTTTATTTCTCTTCACAGTGAAACAAACACTTTTGATTGTGGCTCTACAAGTTGACATCCAAGACTAAGTGTAAATGTCTCTATTCTTTTCTTTCTGATAAATTTTATTTCTGCCAAATTATAGTGGGTGGAAATTATAACAACACCCACGTCAGGACAAGGAAGAAGTAATAATGTCTCTAAGTAATATTAGTTTACCAGAATAGAGAAAGAATAGTTTAGACGAGACTATAGAGAAAAACAGGACAAAAGAACTAATGGGAATGAGAAATCTCTCCCTACAACCCACACTTCCTATGTAGAAGGGAGGAGAAAAGAGTCTTAAGAATTTAAATCTGCAGCCATAGTGTTGGGAGATTTTTTTAGCAACTTTAATATACATATTCTTCAGGCAATGGAAGATTAAACTAAGACACTGCATTATTGTCATAAATTCTATTTAATTCTTGATGTATGTTATATGCATAATAAATGGTTTGAAAACAAGATAGATCAGCAAGCATTAAACATCTATAGTAATATTCAAAATTTGTAAAGGAATATTATGAGTTAAGAATGATAACATATGGCCTGACCTGTGGTGGCACAGTGGATCAAGCTTCGACTTGGAATGCTGAGGTCGCTGGTTCAAAACCCTGGGCTTGCCTGGTCAAGGATATGGGAGTTGATGCTTCCTGCTCCTCCCACCCTTCTCTCTCTCTCTCCTCTAAAATGAATAAATAAATAAAAAAAAAATTAAAAAAAAAAAAAAGAATGATAACATAAAAAATAAAAGTTCAGAGAATTTTCATGGTGTCAGTAGTAAGTCTAAGCTTTGGGTTCATGGCCTTCAATGAAAATGTTATTCAAAAGAACCAAAATGTCAAGTCTAGTAGAAAAATGAAAAAATGAGTCATTATGAAAGAAATAGCATTTTTTATAGTTGAATATTCTAAAGACTATTAACAATATGTCATTTTATATAAATGGAATTTTATTTCACTAGAGGATAAAAGGTAATTGATTTGTTCTCATCAAACCATATATAGAACAAGCACTTTGATCTATATATATATATTTTATGATTCTTCTCTTAGCATCAGTAACATTTTAAAATGTATTATAAAAACAATAATTAAAGTAATTATCTTGAATTAGAAATTATCTTTGCACTAAGAACACAAATAGTTTGTGGTGGTGAGAAACAATCTTGAAATGAGCACATCTGTTATTTTAATTATACACTTCCAGTTCTGTATCAAGTGCTATGAGAAAATAAAATCATAATTTTCTTTCAAATCAAATCTATGGCCAGTCATTTAATATATTTTAAAGTAATTAACTAAGTATATGTTTCTCTTGCACTCTCCTTTATTATTAGAAACTCGGAAGAGTTAAGCAGTTTATGGTGATCCTTGAGAAGTCACTCTATTATTGCACTTGAATTTCTATTCCTTTAAAAATTTATTTTTTTCCCTTTAATAATTTACATTATTAATCTTTTCTAACTTCTAACTCACTACTCTGTCAGCCCTCAGAATATTGAGTTACCATCTTGATGGGTATATCTGGGCCAGCTTGCTGCAGAATGTTCTTATAGTTGGATGTATATACAATGGTCAAGGTGAAAGGCAGTGTAGTCATCATTATGATGATGAACAATTATCTCAGGAAACATAATGTTTTCCAAATTTTATGAGACTACAAAGAATCTTAAGATAATTTTCAGATTTGTGGGCTCTATTTACATTTTTCCCTAAAACTGACCTTTATGAGGCTTCATCTGCCAATCATTCTCACGTACACTTTCACTACTGTCCCTTCTCACATATTTCTCATATATATAGTTGAAATCTTACTATGGAACAATGTCCTGAGCAAAAAAACCCAGTACAACAAACAAAAGGACATTTCAAAGTATAATATTTAACTGATAAAGTTAGTGGAAAAGACCTGACCAGGCGGTGGCGCAGTGGATAAAGCGTCGGACTGGGATGCAGAGGACCCAGGTTCGAGACCCAGAGGTCGCCAGCTTGAGCACGGGCTCATCTGGTTTGAGCAAAAACCCACCAGCTTGAACCCAACGTTACTGGCTCCAGCAAGGGGCTACTTGGTCTGCTGAAGGCCCGCGGTAAAGGCACATATGAGAAAGCAATCAATGAACAACTAAGGTGTTGCAACGCACAGTGAAAAACTAATGATTGATGCTTCTCATCTCTCTCCGTTCCTGTCTGTCCCTGTCTATCCCTCTCTCTGACTCACTCTCTGTCTCTGTAAAAAATAATAATAATAATAATAAGTTAGTGGAAAAGTGTTAAATTCCAATTCATGAGTAACAAGTCTCGTTAAAACTAGTCCATTTCTTTTTGTTTGAACCATATTAGATGGAAAAAAATTTGTTCTCACATGGTAGTTTATTATAAATAACTATAAACATTTTGTAATATGTGTCATGAGGAGCACAAAGAGTTAAGTGGCATCATTATAAAAGTTTGCCATTTCCATTACTTTTCTGTGTGAATAAATTCTCAAGTCTATAGCTATATAAATGAAGACTATTGGACAATGTTTATTCCAGCAAGTGTTAGTTTCAATCAGTGTGTATAATAATTGTTAATAAGTATCATCCATCAATTAAGAGCTATATCAGTCATAAGATTTTATTAGTAATAAATATTTATCAAGATGTTACATATATACATATATGCATTGTTTTGACAATCTTGTACGGATAATTCTTTTCTAAAAACTCAATTGAGAAGAAATTATTTAAAAGGTACATGAGGCACCTGACCTGTGGTGGCATAGTGGATAGTGTCAACCTGGAATGCTGAGGCCGCAGGTCCAAAACTCAGGTCTTGCCTGGTCAAGGTACATATGGGAGTTGATGCTTCCTACTCCTCCTTCCTTCTCTCTCTCCTTTCTCTATCTCCCCTCTCTAAAATAAATTTAAAAATTGATTTTAAAAGATAAATAAAAGGTACCTAAGGCAAGGAGATATTTTAAGAAATAAAATTTAAATTAACTATATGGTTTGTACTATGAAACTCTGATTAAGGTGATAAATATAAAATATTTTAAAGAATAAAATGTATTAAGATTTATTTTAGAGCCTGAGCAGGCAGTGGCACAGTGGATAGAGCATCAGACTGGAACATACAGGACCCAGGTTCAAAACCCCAAGGTCACAGTCTCGAGTGTGGGCTCATCTGGTTTGAGCAAAGTTCACCAGCTTGAACCCATGGTTCCTGGCTTGAGCAAGGGGTCATTTGGTCTGCTGTAACCCTCCCCCACCCCACCCCCACCATCAGGGCACATATGAGAAAGCAATCAATGAACAACTAAGGTGCCACAACAAAGAACTGATGCTTCTTAAGTGGCAAGATGGCGATGGTGTAGGCAGACATTCCAACTTTCACCTCCCAGACCCAAAGTGGATTACAACATAATTTTAAGAAGAATCATCTGGAAAAACCAACTTTGGGCTAAGCCAAGAGAAATCTATAACCAAAGATTATAGAAGTTTTACTTCTATAGCAGATTATTGTATTTTATGCAGTTCAAGACCTTTTATAACATTTATTTTGTCTCGTTTGTATGTTAGTTAATCTGGAGGGGGCATCATGCCATCTGCAAATAACAATTATTTTTTTCTTTCCAAACCATGTTCTTTTTATTATTTTCAATTGTACTTACTGTATTGTATCATAAATTTGGCATTGCATTGTATTGTGTTGTGTTTTGTTTTGTTTTTGCTCTTATTGTTCTGACACAACCCAGTTTTGTAAATTTTTTTATAGTATTAGTAACATCACATATTTTTACCTCATTCAGAACTTAGTGTTAATGTTTACACATTTCACTGTTTTGTCATAGTTTATGTAGATTTTGGGGAGATTATTCTTTTAAATAAGAAGGTCACTATTTCTAGTTTCCTAGCAGTTTATATCATGATTAGGTTGATTACTTTATTAGTTGAATTTTTGTATCTGCAGAAGTAATACAGTATTTTGTTTCTGTTAATATGAATCATATTGAATGTTTTGTGGAGGTTAAATCACTGTTGTTCTAGGAATCAATTTAGTTTGTTAGATATATTGATCCCTTTATTTATCAACTAATTTCTTTTGTTAATATTGTTTATAATTATTAAATATGTGTTTGTGAGAATGATGTGTCTTTATTTTTTTTTCTTGTTATGGATTTGTCTGGTGTTGATATCAAAGTTATGGAGGCCTCATAAAATAATTGCTATGTATTCCTTTTTATTTCAGTATCTAAAAATTTTGTGTAATATTGCTGTCATTCTATTTTTAAATATTTGAAAGTATTCTGAAGAAACTACATGGCCTAAGTTTGAGTATTATATTCTTTTTGTTAAGGATTTTTTAAATAAAAAGTTTTATTTTATTTGTCGATAGTCTTTCAATTATCTAGTGCTTCCTCTGTTTGTTTTGGTACATTGTGTTTTTTTAAAATTACCACTTTCAGACAAATTGTTAAATTTAATCAATATAAAGTTGTTCTTAATACCCTCTATTTATTTTTGAATATATGTACAGATTTCTTCTAGACTAATAAGAAATGCTCATTGTGAAATCATGTGAGATCATAATAATTATATTTGGGAAACAAAGACAAACAAAACAATAAAATGCTCATAACATTTTTAAGTGAAAAATATTAAAAAGTATTTTTAAATCTTTGTTAATTATATAATTTGTATATATAGAGAGGAAGGAAAATAGATGGAGATATGCACATGTGAAGGATACACACTGAAATCATAACAGTTATCACAAGACAATGGGAATGCAAGTGCCTATAATTTTGTACTTAAAGACTTTTTCTTGCAATTTACATGGATAATATTGCTTTCATAATGAGAACAATACTTTGAATTAAAATAGGAGCCCATAATTTTGTTAGGATCAATCCCAAAACTACTTTAATTTTTAAAGCATATTTATAATAGTTTGCATAAATACAATTATTTTATGTATTTCAAGACTTGTTAAAATAGGCTTTTATTTCAAGGTTTGTTTTTGGAAGCTAGCAGAATTCAGAGTATTAAAAAAGTGTTAGACTTCTGTTATAGTTTATTATAGGTCAATTAAATAAATCAATATTAGCGGAGGGAAAGCACACGGGGTAAAGCCTGGACAAAAGATAGTACAAGCTTTCAAGAGTCCCCACCAGCAGAGGCATAGAGGACACACTCAATTTCACAGCAAAAGATTGTAACATGTATAAAGGGATATCTATAGGAAACTCATCACTACCCAAGGTTTTTACAGGGGCTGGTAGTGTAATACTTTATTACTTGTGGTCAAGCTACAGAGCCGGATTGACCCTCACACAGCATTTACTGTGCATGTCAAGACTGATGGCATCACATACTCTCTCTCTCTCCCTCTCTCTACTTATCTCTCTCTCTCTCTCTCTCTCTCTCTCTCTCTCTCTCTCTCTCACACACACACACACACACACACACACACACACACAAACACACACACACACGCACACTCACCCCAAGTTGATACAAAAGGTTTAGACTGGCACTGTAAGACTTCGGGATAGGGGTGGGTGGAGAGCTGGGATGCCACCGCAGAGGATCCTGAAAACTGAGACTGAGGGCTTTTACAGTGTTTAGGGGCGGGGGCTGGGATGAGGCTGCAGTTTGAATGTCTTGTCAGCACCAATGGAGGGAGCGCAGTGCTTTCCTATTAGCTTACTCCGATGTGAGCAGAGTGACGGACAAGGCTTAAACGATGTCTGTAGATAACACTAAAATATTGAGTTGGAGTGGATTAGACCTTACTGTGAATGTACCAATGTTTCAGACTCCTTAAATGAAAGCAGGTGGACAGCATAAACCACAGTTTCAGCACAGTAAACCAGTTTTATCATTGAGTAAAGTTGGTTTTAGTTTACCCACCGATTGCCCAGACACAAGCCAAAGGTTAATTTAACAAGAAGTTTCTTAGGATCAGAGTCTCAAGTACGCAGTGTTAATTCTTTTCTGCACAGGTGTACACGTAAAGTTCATGTAGACACCTGACCACTTTGAGGTTACAAGATTTTGTAAAAGGTTTAGTGAGATTTGTTTCCCAGTTTGTTTTTGTATAACATGCAGCTAAAAGGACATATTCTAGTAGAGATGTTGCAATACAGAGAAGCCAAAAAATTGACCATCAACACTGTAGGTTCTACACGGTATTTTGTTTATCTAAGTTCTGGGATTTTTGCTGTGTTTTCAACTTATTGAACATTTTCTGTTAATCTTCTGAATTATGTAGTGTGAATGTTGCATCAATTGGGCAATAGAGATCCTTGATTGACAAGTCATAATGTCTTTGGTAATAAACAAACAATGAATGTGTGAAACAGATTTTCATCCTGTTTTACTTTCTGCCCTGAATGGTTGGTATCTGTGGTTGTCTTTACATCTAATTTCTTTTTCATTTCATGTTCTCTGTCTGAAGAACTACTATATATAATTATAAAGTATAATATAATATTAATAATAAAAACTAATACATACTTTATATAATATTACATGCTACATTCTTTGGTTTATAGTTTTGATGAGAAACTAATGAAATTTTAGAGTAAACACATGCAACAAGAAATTAGAGTTTAGTTAGCTTACATGTGGGTATTAGATATGCATATCAATATGCTTTCAAGGCTGTTATCACTTTTCCATTTAAATGTTATACTTTTAAAATTCAATTATCTTCTGATATGAAAGAATCAAGTTATTTTTTGTTGGAACATAACTATAATTATTTTAATAAATTAAAGATTTAGAATATATGCAAGGTAAGGCACATTTATTAAAGTAATTATACTTTAAATGCTTAGCTCCAAATTTCATACCTCCTGGCTGAGGAGTTAAATTGAAATAGCAACATGCTATAATACAATTTACAATATAATTAGCTGTTGGTAGCATTATGTATTTCAAGTAACTCCATTATTAAAACATTTACAATTTACATAATCAGACACATAATTTAATGAGGTTGAGATAGAAGACATTTTATTTATTTTTATTTTTTCCTACATACATGGAAAGACTCACAAATAGAAATAATGGCCAATTTTAAATACAGAGAATAATTTAAGCACCATAAATCAGGTTGAAATGTGTAAACCACATAAAGAAGGATGCATTTTTATCAGGAAAGTATGCCCCTTTTATTATGTTAAAAATTATATGCTTTATTACCAAAATTGGTAAAAATAAGATGTTTTCACAGTTCTATCTTTTGAACTTTAATAAGTTTTATACTTATAAAATAATATAGTGTATAACTTATTAATTAAATAAAAGTTACAAAGTTATTTTGCTTTTATTTTTGTGAGTTGATTTTAAAATTTATTCTGACTCCTCTCTTCTGTGTGTGTTGTTGGGGTATCACCTGAATCTGATCTGTTATCAATGCTAGGGTCTAGACAAGTAAAAAAAACATTAGATAATAAAATATGTAGGTCTCTTCTGCTTTGGAAAAAAAATTCTGAGGCCCTGGCCAGTTGGCTCAGAGGTAGAGCTTTGACCTGGTATGTGGAAGTCTTGGGTTTGATTCCTGGTCAGGGCACACAGAAGAGGCAACCATGTTTCATTCTCTCTCTCTTTTTTCTCCTGCAGCCATGGCTTGATTGGGTCGAGCACATCGTCCCTGGGCACTGAAGATGGCTCCATGGAGCCTCTGCCTCAAGTGCTAAAAATAGCTTGGTTGTGAGTGTGGCCCCAGATGGGCAGAACATCAGTCCCAGACAAGGGTTGCTGAGTATATCTGTTTGGGGCACATGCGGAAGTCTGACTCTCTCTTTCCCCTACTCTCCCTTAAAAAAACAACAACAAGAATTCTGAGTATAGTCAGGAGTCTACCACTGGATAGTTTTTTCTTTAGTTTTCTGACATAGTTTGTGGTCAAAATAGGGCTGAAATTACTGTATCATGTAAAACTTAAGCAAAATATAAATCATGTGAAAATATCCTACCCCTTTTCCCAGGAAATCTTATAGTTTAGTGAAATTTCAAGAAGTCACTGTGCAGTTGGTTTTTGAGGACTTCAGGACTCCGGTTATAGAAAGAAACAGAATTTCCATGCACAAAGGTTGTTTAAGAAAAGGGGGTGGGTTATAGATTGGCAGGTCTTTTGTTCAAAATACAAACAAAATATTTCAAGATTCTCACAGAAACAATAGTTTGATGCTTTATAGAAGCCTGAGGTTCTTGTGAGCAAGTGGGGCCATGATTAACAGAAGTTGCTTGGGCTGGTTTCCCGGAATTGAAAGTGCTGCTGTGTCCCTACTTGGTGCAGCTATGCCTGCCTGCAGGGCTGCTTCAGCCCTGGAGAGAAATCACGATATATTTTGGACCAACTCTGTTCTGTAGAGTGTATTTATATAAAAAAAAATTCAAATTAAAACCAAGTGATGCTTCAAATGAAAATAAAATCTAGAAGCTTTATGTGATTTTCTTTTCATCTTAGGTTTTTTGAGTCTCACAGTACTTTGTGCATCTCTTATAAATATTCTTATCAAAGATTTGTTTTATCTACAAAGTTATCGCCTAGAGTGTGGATCTGCAAACTATGGCCTGGAGGCCATAATACAGCCCACAGGCTGTTTTCATACTACCCATGAGCTAAGAATTGTTTTTACATTTTTTAATGGTGTTTGAAAAAAAAAAAAAAAAAGACTGCAACAGAAACCACACATTTATCACAAAGCCTGAAATATTTACTTCTTGACTATTAATAACAACACAAAAATTATTGATCCTTGATCCAGAGCAAAGATTTCAATAGAACTGTGAGGAATAATGGAAATACTCTATAGAGGTGATTTCCAACATAGTGTTATCTAATATATTGTCAATATCTTCAGTATAGTATTCACTAACCACAATAGTAATAATCGTTAAATCCTTGAAATGTGGCTAGTATTACTGAAGAACTGAATTTTTAATGTTATTTCATTTTAAATAATTTACATGTAAATGTAAATGCCACATGTGGGTATAGGATTGTGCACCACAGAAGAATGTAAGCTACCAGAAGGCAGATTTCCTTAGTCTACTTTAAAGTAATGTTTACTAAACTTGAATGTGCTTGTACATGGGCTTAGTAAGTAACAAATTGCTGAATAAATTATTTCCAAAATATTATTCTGAGGATTTATTGTGGAAGGAATAAAACAATGAGGATAGTAGGTGATTTACAATCACCTGTGTACATGCAGGTCTGTCTTAGCAGGAACTGCTAAGCCAGTGGTCACCTGATCATTTGCTTCCTAGAGTTATGAAATCTAAGAGTGGACTGGACCCCAAAGATATTTCTAAAAATGATTCTTTGTGTGTGTATGCCTGTTGTGCACATGTGTGATAATAGTATAGCTATATAGTCAATAATCATGATAGACTGTATTGAGTGCCCTGAGCGCTAAGACAGACTATATAAACAGCATTTGTAGGGATTGTAGATAGTTAAGATCATGAAGCCTTACATAAATGGTAATGAAGAGTATGGGCTCTAGAGCCAAACTGATTGGATTTCAACCTACATACTGCTGTGAAATAAACTTTATAACTTTGATCTTATCACTTAACCTCACTGTGGCTTCAGCTTCTTTTCTAAAAGGGGAGAACAGTAGCATATAACAACATATTTTTTTATGGGGATTAAATGAGTTAATACAGGTTAACTGCTAAGATTCATTCCAGTTATCTTTGTCTGTTGTTGGGTAGTAAATACTGATAAGTTACTTATGTATGTAAAATTATCCAAACAAAATAATAATAGTAAGAGTTGCTGAATTTGAGAATCAGTGTTTAGAACATTAGGTGATATACCTGTATCTGGGATCCAAATATGTTCAAATAAAATAGAACTAGAAAAATAAGAGATGGTATAGTAGTATTAGGAAATAGTAGTATTAGGTAAGATTATAATTTTATTTCAGTTTATAAAATTAAAGTGACTTATAATATTTTATGGTACTTTTTAACGATTACAGAGGTTAAAGATGTCTTTTTTTGCCCTCTGTTTGATATTTAGCATCATGGATGATGATTTTAGAAATTTAAGTATTTTTTTTCTCACATCATATTTAGAAGTATATTAACGATTAAAACACTCTTAGAAACCAGGAACCATGATGCATCAAGAATCTCTTAATACAAATTTGGAGATGTCAAGGTTCCAGACTATACTTATGTAGATTATTACAGATTTCAAATTATACCTTCATAGATAATTACCATTTTTTTGGCTTAAGACACAAGTCTTAGAAAGGTTTCATCTCAATATTCTCCCTTCCTCCCTCCCTCCCTTTCATCATGGCAATGGTGTTTAAAGAAGAATTTAGAAAAAAATAAAATGCATGGCTACTGAATACAAATCAGAATACTAAGGAAGAGTTGAAATTGTCAATTTATGAACAAATAAATGTTATTTTCGTTAGAGAAAGAAGTAATAAAAAAAGCCATGGTAGTTACTGTTTATTATTAGAAACTTTGTCCTGATGTTTTTCCTATGCAAAATTGGGTTAAAATATGTACCTACTTAGCCCTGGCCAGTTGGCTCAGTGGTGGAGTGTCGGCCTGGCGTGCAGGAGTCCCGGGTTCGATTCCCGGCCAGGGCGCACAGGAGAAGCGCCCATCTGCTTCTCCACCCCTCCCCCTCTCCTTCCTCTCTGTCTCTCTCTTCCCCTCCCGCAGCCAAGGCTTCATTGGAGCAAAGTTGGCCCCGGGCGCTGAGGATGGCTCTGTGGCCTCTGCCTCAGGCACTAGAACGACTCTGGTTGCAACAGAGTGAGGCCCCAGATGGGCAGAGCATCTCCCCCTGGTGGGCGTGCTGGGCAGATTCCGGTCAGGCGCATGCGGGAGTCTGTCTGGCTGCCTCCCTGTTTCCAACTTTGGAAAAATTTACAAAAAAAAAAAAAAAAAATGTACCTACCTAAAATAACTTTTATGAGAATGATGATATTTGTACAAAATGCTTAGGAAAGTGCAAATAAATTTTTGTTGAGATAGAACAGTTTCCCCCCATTTGTATTCTTTACGGAATCTAATAAGAAAAAAATAAAAGTCTTGTTTTAAATGACTTCAAAATGAAAGATACACTCATTTAGGTGAAAATTTTAAGAAGAAATTTTAGACTTGGTATGAAAGAATACTTTCTGAATTTCTATATGTGCATAAGGTAAATGAGCCTCATTGAGAAACAGACATTTTTCTGTATAGATGTTTTGAAACATAGAGCAGATACTACCTCATCAGTGGTGAAATTTAAAATCTCACAGAGTACATATAAAGACCTCAGAATTTTGCTGTTTATTAAGTCTATGGGGAATTGACTGGTTCTCTCTTAACACTTAAATGGATTTCATAAACATAAAATTCACTCAAAGCAAAGCTTATTTGTTTCTTAAAAGACATTGGGTAAGTTTCTAGGGGAATAATGGCTGTCATATAAATTACCAGAAAGATCTGTGCATAGTAGTTTACATAGATAATTTGAATATATTGCTTGTCAAATAATGGCAAAAATTGTATCTCTCCCCTTTTATGGCATAATACAAATAAAATTATGCCCTTCAGAGAGAGATAGAGAGATTGAGAGAAAGGCATCATTCTAAGAAACAAAGAGGTGATAGGTGATTATTAGTTTACAGTATCTTTTATGTAATTAAATATGCTCAGGAGTCTTCATGATCAACTGGAAACAAATTTTGAAATGAAGCTAGTATGAGTATTCATTTTGGAAAGACAAAAGTCTTTCAAGCACATTGAGTTTAGAAAATTAAATAATACAATAACAATAAAAAGGAGGTTATTTAAATAATGTAATGACACCCAGTGAAAACACCAGAGTGCCCAGGACAATTAGCTGTGGTATGTTTCACACAAGAACAAAATTCTATTAATCCATCGATTCTTTCTCCTTCAATTTTTATAATTATGTGGATATAATAAAGGAAAAAGTGATTTCTTTCTCAATACCTCTAAAACTGAACATCTTTGTCTAGCAGTTATGCAAAAAAAAAAAAAAAAAAAAAAAAAAAAGAGAAAAAAGGAAATGATCTTTTGTGCTCAAGGCTTTCAAAAGACAACAGACCGTTAAATAGAAAGAATAAACTTTACCCTCTGTAGCCAAATCCCATAAGAAACAAGAAGTACTTATTAAATGCCTCTTTGTACAAGATATATTTTGAATGGTGCTCAGGTGGAAATTAACAACATAGCTCAGTATGTTTTGCTGATATGTTTAGGTAAAATTCAAAATGACAATGTAATCAAACTGCAATGATAGGCATGTTGTTTATAGTGAGTGAATGCCAATTATATCTCATAATCAGATTTTTTTTGTTTTGACAGAGACAGAGAGGGATAGATAGGGATAGGCAGGAAGGGAGAGAGATGAAAAGCATCAATTCTTCATTGCGGCACTTGAGTTGTTCATTGATTACTTTCTCATACGTGCCTTGACTGCGGGGTTACAGCAGACCAAGTGACCCCTTGCTCAAGCCAGCAACCTTGGGCTCAAGCTGGTGAGCCTTGCTCAAGCTGGCAACCTCAAGGTTTCAAACCTAGATCCTCTGCATCTCAGTCCGACGCTCCATCTGCTGTACTACCGCCTGGTCAGGCTCCTAATCAGATATTCTTATATGACAAATTAGGAAACTGAGGTTTAGATAGGTTGTTGGTTATTTAGGCTCTCAATTAATAACTTTTAGAATTTGTTCCCAAACTTTGATGTGTCTTACTCTAAACTCAGAGGTTTAGCCATGCATAGATTAAAGGTGCTGTAATAAGGAAGTGTTGAGTACGAAATGAGTGCTGTGAACAGGACTGGGATATAGGAAAGACATATAGCTCTGAATTTGCATGAGTCAGAAAGTGTTCCTATAGAATGGAAAGCAGTATTTTCTCTATGAAAGATAAGATTCATCTAGGTAAAGTGAGAAGAAGAAGAAGAAGGGATGGAGTGGATATTTAAGAATTTGTAAAATTTACTGAAACATAAATACATATTAAAACAATTGTCAGCCAGTGCAGTGACAATATTGTTGTAAGCACAGAATGTGACTGGGAAATATTAAGCCTTCAACTCTCAGACAACACAGTATAAATGCTTTCAGTTGCTATGTCCAAAAGTCCACATACATCCTTCAAACATAGAAATAACATATCTTTAAAATTGTGCCTTTTAAATTCACATCTTCATTTTATCTGGAAATGATTTTGTATATGTTACAAGGTAGGACTATAAGTTTGCTTATTTCCCCATATCTTTTTTTTTTTTTTTTTGTATTTTTCTGGACCGGGATCCACCCGGCACGCCCACCAGGGGCCAAGCTCTGCTCACCAGGGGGTGATGCTCTGCCCCTCCTGGGCGTCGCTCTGCCACAACCAGAGCCACTCTAGCGCCTGGGGCAGAGGCCAAGGAGCCATCCCCAGTGCCCGGGCCATCTTTGCTCCAATGGAGCCTTGGCTGCGGGAGGGGAAGAGAGAGACAGAGAGGAAGGAGGGCGGGAGTGGAGAAGCAAATGGGCGCTTCTCCTATGTGCCCTGGCAGGGAATCGGACCCAGGTCCCCCGCACGCCAGGCCGACGCTCTACCGCTGAGCCAACCGGCCAGGGCATTTCCCCATATCTTGATGACTATCATGTTACAGTCATCCCTCGCCATATTGCAGTTAACTTTTCGCCATCTCCCTGTACCTCAGATTTTAAAATTGTATATATAATTTTGTATCGTGAATTTTTTGCTATATCGTGAGGTTTTATGTAGGTTTAAGAGTGTAGAAAGTGTTAAGAGCATTGGAAGTGTTTATAAGTGTGGATAGGTAGTAACAGTATGGGAAAGGTTTATAAGAGTGTGGAAGGAGGGTTTATAAAGCCTTAAAATATATATCAAATAAATAATAAATATAAGGTCACTACTTCGCGGATATTCGCCTATCACAAGGGGTTCTGGAACCTAACCCCACAAAAAACAAGAGACCACTGTATTCATGATGAAGGTAATTATGGTGATTATATAATTACATGTTATGTTTACTAGTTGTCAATTATTTGTTTTAATAGTTTGCATTTATTAATTCAATTAATCTTTATAAGAATTCATTGAGGCATATATGCCATTATTATTCCCACTTTACAGATGAGTAAATTTAGGCAAATAGACATTAATATTTGCTCCAGCTTTGTGTCCTTAACTACAATAATCCAGCCTATTTCATTTTAATAATAATCCAGCATAATTTATTTTAAATGTCTTTTGTTCACTGTTCTGCAGTACAATCTTAGTTAAGTAATGTCTTTGTATAATATGAGTTTATTTCTTAGCTCTGTTTTCTGTTCCACTGATATACATGGGCGGACATAAAAAGGTTTAAAGCTGTGAGTATGGAAAATACAGTTTTTCTTGTACAATACTTTATTAATCACTGTAAATTTACTTTGGCCCATTGCTGTATTTTCCTGTTTTTACACTGAAGGAATTCTGTCTTAATTACCATAAATTTATGACAAATTCCATGATTAGGAAGTCTATTAACTGTTATTCTTTAATAATACATTAACTATGCTTGGCTTTATCTTTTTCAAATAAAATTTAGAAAATTTTGTCTAGTAACATCAACAAAAAGAAATTTAATAGGATTTTGACTTTTATATTTTTGAATCTATGACCAAAATTAGAAATAATTGACATTTATATAGTTTCAGGACTTCTAGTCCATTAACATAAGATATTTGTTCATTCAGTTGGTCCTTTTAGACTATCATTTGCTCATATCCCTTGAATTTATTTGTGTAATTTGAGAAAATTTACTCAAAGGATAATGTGTACATGCTAGCTTGTTGTATGCATTTAAAAGAACTGTCTTCAGGCTGAAAATGTGATGTATTTTTGGCTTTCAAATCCATGTCAGAAACTGCTTTTTATTACAACTTTTCAGGAAAATCCTCCCTGGGCCTTCTGCTCTACAATGAACAATGTTTGTTTCAATCTACCTTAGATGAGGTAGTGAAAGATGTTAGACTAGGTTCTTATTTTCACAGAAGTGATGATAGCTCATAGGATTGAGATTTTTGAGAGGGGTCTTGAATTCCATTTGAGCAGGCATTGAGATTGTGTCCTTATCCCTTAATGTACATTGAGACTTGGATAACCAAAGTTTATCCAGTTCATTTTTGTGGCAATGTCCCCAAATCAAAATGTCTCTGATACTAAATTCTCATCTTAATTTATATATTTTTAACTCTCCAATAATTTTAAGAATATTTTTGTAAATAGTTTTAATATTCCTAACTACTGCATTTTTAGTTGTTTTCTGAATATTTTGTCACCTAGTTACTATAAAAAGGACTCAATTTATGTATTTAAATAGTTCATAGTTCTTCAGACTAGCCCTTCTTGAATATCTTATCACAGTAGTTCCTTTTCTCAACCATGTGCTTATGAGATTATATGTTTACATAAAACAACTATATTCCACTACTTATACTTTCTAGGCAAATTCTTATAAATTACCAATATGTTTACTATGAAAGGTTATGAGAAAATCAGAAAGTAAACACTGTGGAGATTAGTAGATTTTTAGTAATAGAAAAAAATACATATGGTGCGTAATACATGCAAGAAGGAAGCCTAAAAACAGAAACATACTAAGTATTCATTTAATGATTTTATATAATTTTAGAGGTATTTTTTATAAAGACAAGCAAAAAGCAATCTTTCATTCTTTCAATATTTTCAAGGCCAAAAATCAGTTGAATTGTTCACATATAAAACTTAAATATGAAGACCAAACCCCTTGGTCTCTTAGGCTTTAGAAAGAGATAGTAGCCTGAGCAGGCAATGGCGCAGTGGATAGAGCATCAAACTGGGATGTGGAGGACCCAGGTTCGAGTCCCCGAGGTCGCCTGCTTGATCAGGGGGCTCATCTGGTTTGAGCAAGGCTCACCAGTTTGAGCCTAAGGTCACTGGCTTGAGCAAGGGGTCACTCGGTCTACTGTAGCCCCCGGTCAAGGCACATATGAGAAATCAATCAATGAACTACTAAGGAGCCACAACGGAGAACTGATGTTTCTCATCTCTCTTCCTTCCTGTCTGTCCCTATCTGTCCCTCTCTCTGACTCTGCCACAAAAAAAAAAAAAAAAAAGGGAGTAGAAATTACAGAGTTTCTAATTGAAGAAAGTATTCTGGGCTTTAGAAATACAGATAAAGTTACAGATCTTTCAAATATGATGCTAAAGAACTTAATAAAAATACATTTTTTGCCAGCTGTTTGCAGATTTTCTAAATTACAGCAAATGAGTTTTAAAAGCTATGTGCCAGATGGAGAAAGGCTCATATTTCCTGAAGTGTCAGTGAAGTTTAGCTATAGCAAGTTAGATACAGGAAAAAAAATATTAGTATAAGACTTAATGATTTTGCCGAACTAGCATCTGTCATAATAAACCACTCATCTGCCCATATTTGGGCATGTTTTTCATATTGGTTACCATATTTAGTATATAATAAAATACTGAAAAATGCTCACTTTTTATGCAAGTCAGATTTGATGAATGTCATTTATTTATAAAAACAATTCTAATGTAATGCAATATTGTATAACCACAGTAATTCTAAGAATACATGAATGGTTTTGTGAACAAATTTTATTCAAATTTATGACAGAGAATCACCAGTATTGTTATGATTCCCATGTGGCTTTAAGGGCATTTATAATAATATACAGACATTTGAGAAATGAGATGTTTTTATTACACAAAAGTAGAAAATTAGCTATTGATTATATTGATATATCTAGAAGCTCAAATTAATTCTCATTTTAATGTCATAAAAAGTTGCCTTCACAAATACAGTATCTCTTTGTCTTATAAATCAATAAGCAAAAATGTCTTCCTAAAACATGAAATGGTCTCCAGTAACATTTAAAATAGGTTATAAAATTTTAATAAGCTTTGACATATGCAGTTTTAAATTTAGCTTTGGAAATATGAAAAAAAAAAGATATTTACATTGAATTTTATTTTAAAAAGTAATATTAATTATAGTACATGAAGAAATGTGACCTGTGAGAGCTTCATTTGACTGAAGAAGGCAAGGATATGTCTCATAAAATAGCAGAATTAAGATTAGTATTTCTTTCAGTGACATTTCAGTCAAGAGGTGGATGCTTCCTAACTCTATAAGAACAACTATGGAAAGGTATCAGTTTATAAAGCTTTTTAGACAATAGCTAATAGACTGGCTCTTTGTGAGGAAGATGGGCTGTAGATGAGCGGAGGATGAGAGGAATCTTACTCGGGGAATTATGTTATGAGGAAAACTTCAATGTGGAACAAAACGGTATTCATCAAAGCAAAGCACATTCAATAGCCACCAACAACAAAGAAGTGAATGCTCCCATTCACTATTTGGAAGTGGTCTCTTAGCTACATTAGAGAAGCAGTAATGGAGGCTGTCAGCAATAGAAAAGGAGAAAGAAGAATCCCTTCCCAGCCTCACTAGTGAGCATATGTTCTATCGCCTTTCTCATCTGCTCCTGGGTGTGAGACAATTGCTGGACTATCAAAAATTACACACCAATAACATAAGCTGGAGCTGTATTCTTTCCAAACACATTCTTTTAAAATATGTCTTCTAATTAAAAGTAGTATTTCCTTTGTTTTAAAAGGCTTATTATTAGATTTTGAATGTTGAGTAAAATTAGCCTCCATTTTAGATGGAAGAATCCTATATTTTAGGTGGACGAAAGTATGCTAAAAGTTCCAATATGGGTTACTACCACTATTATTACTATTAGCTCACATTTATTAAATATTTGCTATGAGTCAAATATTGTTTAATCACTTCATGTGAGTTTTTTTTAGTTAAATTTTACACTTTGATGAGAGATTATTATTAATATCAACATTGGATTTTCCAAGGCACACTGCTGGTAAATAAATATGTATCTGAAGCCCGGCAGGCTGCCTTGGGAAAAGGCACTCCAAAGCATTGTGTTACCTTAGATTCCACAATAACTGGACATGTTTCTACATGTGGGTCACAGATAATGCAACATTATATGTTAACGTAGGCTGTTCAAGTATCTAACATTTGACTTTATTCATAATCTGTTCTGTATACATATGTAAAAACCATTTGTTTTAGAATTTACTGGCCCATGGGGTCATTCTGAGTATAATCCTTCTGCCCTCAAACACACACAGTCCTAATTAATGATTAGAATACATTTTAAAACACTACAGATTCTGATACCTGCTATGGTATGGAACTCTTAGGGAAAATACTCTCTTTTTCTTTCCTATTAGCTGCATTACACCAAAAAAAAAAAATTCTAGAAGAGAGTGGTGGAGTCAATTTCTCTGTAGTGCTTTTGAATGGTTTACTATTTGAGTGAAAACATATTTTGTTTCTCAGTTTTTATAATAGGATGTTATCTATACTGCAGAAGTATTTCAAAATTTATTTTTGGTTGTAATTAAGCAGCTGTGTAATAAATTTGGTTCACCTTTATCTCCAGTTAAAGCTGGGAAGCAAAATCTAATCCCATGGAACTTCTCTGGTGCTAGGAGTGTCACTGTGTTTCATGGTGAGCTCCAATCACATTTGATGGTTTATACTGAGGTGGCTCATTGTGGGCCCCAATATAGTTTGTGTTAAGGGCATGACTCAGCATAGAAGCTGGCCATACCATATAGACCAACCATATAAGCACTGGAGCTTTGAACCATGCAATATCAAATAAATCTGAAAAGGAGGAAGGAGAGCTGGAAATTGAGTACAGTAGCATGGCCAACAATTCAATCAACTACTATGCCTATGTAACAAAACTCCAGCAAAAACTCCAGACACTGCAGCTCTAGTGAACTTCCTCGGTTGGCAGCTCAATGTATTGTTACACAGCAATATGCTGATGCTTTTCTCTACATGTTAGTTTTAAGTGGGCAGTGGACCAGACAGGAACAACAGGCACCATGTTTATGCCAGCGAAGATCAGCTCGCAAAAGGTCTTGCTAGGAAGTCAACCTCTGTACTACCCGTGTATTATTGCTATCTTTGCTACCTGCCTGGTTTCCTCCAGGAAAGGCAGACCTCTACTTTCTCAGGGGAAGAATCAGGTGGAGAGGTTCTACAGAGACTGTCTTAGCAGCTCTCAGTGTGAGAATAGAAAAAAAAACAAACGACCAAAACAAAAATCATTTTGCTAAGACAGGCAAATCCGACAGCAGACTAGACTCCTGTGAACTTTGCAATTGAATGTTTATATCTTCCTTTGGTGTGTACATGTGAAATGACCCTAATGTCTGTTTTCCTCAAAATCTTAGGTAGTTGTATTTGAAGTAAATTGACAGCTGTCACTGTGAATAGCATCACATATATCTCCAAGAAGAGGGAGTGGGGATAGATGGCAAAATGTCACTTTATCAACCCTTGTGTCCCAACTCTTTAAACATTGTGCTTAAATTTGACCATGATGTTGAATATTAATTACTAGAAAAACGTTTTTAGTTGTGGTGCTTTAGTTTTTAGTTCTTTGAGCAATGATGTTTCTGCAATGTGGTTTCTGAGTAGCTTGAGTAAAAATGATGTTCTGAGTGTCCCTTTTCTGAACATTGACTCTATGTCCAAGTGCATTGCTACCTGGAGCCAAGTTTGTAGCCAGAGAAAGACAAAAGATAGCAGGGAGTTCATGCATAGGTCTAACTCACTGACCCCATCTCAGGGATCTGCTTTAGTCAAAGTCCCCAGAATCATCCATTTCACTCAACTTGGTCTGTGTCTTAGACAACAATGCATTCATCTATCTGCACAGAATGTCCTTCATATTCATCTGACCCAACCTGTTTTCTGCTTGGCTCTGCCTCTCCTACATCAGCAATGTGAAGTCTGTTCCTTAGAAGATTCGGTCTGTTGGTTCATTCTGCTTAAATGTGGTTTAGGTACTTGCTGCTTGGTTCTTACAGTAGTTTATGCAGTGAATGTACAGTAAATAGAACAAACTGAACCTTGTATGCTCCATTCAAAATTAAAAATGGTTACAAGGGAAAGGAAATAAAGTGCTCTCAAGCAAGGGCAATACTTGTCAAAAATATATTAAGAGTTGCTTATTTGTGTTAGTAAATAAATTACAGTAAAACTTTCAAACAATATGTATAGGCCACTAGCCTGAGATTTAAAGGTAAATGTATTTTCTTTTGAGCCTCAACTACATACAACCTCAGGGTCTAACCTCACTGCCCATGGTCTTCTATTTCACACAACAGTTTTACAATGGATGGGGTAAGTTAGGCAATTTTTAAGGCCATCAAATGATTGATTTTATTTTCAAAAATGCTTTATAAGTATATCAGTAAAGAAAGTAAAACTTAAAACTATACTAATTGGGTCATGTTTTGCCAAAAGAGACAAAGAGTGGGACCATTTTGAATAAAAAAAGGTTTTGTTCTTAACCGCTGTAGGGTGAACAAGGAGAAGTTAAACTTTTACACACAGGAGAGAAATAAGTTCCTAGATATCAAAGATAGAACACATTTTACAATTCAGAAAAGCAGGAGGTAGTTGCCTTTCCTTTTTTTAATATGGGCCACTGACATTGCTCAATTTTGCTGAAGTAGTTTTCTGTCAAGTCAAAAAGCATTAATAATACAAAAAGTTACCAGAATGAGGAATTCATTTACTCTTTTAGCATTATATTACACATCTTTATTAGACCATTTTTTTAAATTTCAGCTAATAGAACAGTAATTAATGAAGTCAGATTAAGCAAAAAGATGCAGGGTCCCCTTGTAAACTAAAAGCAAAAGAGAGCTAGTGATCGTTGGACCCCCAACTATCTCCAAGTTGCTGATAAGCCATGGTTCTCCTTCTTTAACTGGTCACCTGAGACCTTCTATCTCCAGAAGGGCAACTGAGTTCACAGGGCAACAGAACCTATTCAGACCTGCTGAATTTAAAACTTTAACATTCGAATATCATGAGAAAACTGTTTCTAACATCACCAATTATAAATTCCTTGGGAAGAAATTTTCATTGTTCTCACTTGAGGTGCCCACTCCTTGTTCAGGGAAGTGTGAATTAATGGATGGGGTAAAATCACTCTACATAAAGGATTTTGTATCTTACCATTATAGGAGAGCCTAAAGCCAAACTCATATTCACCCTTGAATAGAATTTCCGGCAGTTATGTAGGAAACTATTATTAATATAATTATATAATCTTTAAATGACCAAAATATTCTTATTAAAAGTAGAGTTGTAATTAATTGAATTTTTTCTCTTTTTATATTTTAGCTATGTTACCTCTAATCATCAAAGAGTAATAGCAAACAAAGGAGATTTAAAGTTAATTTCATATAATAGTTGAGTTCTATGGGGAAACCAGTGTTCTGTATAGTCCTGTTGGGTGATTTCCTTGAATTCCTTACAGCTCATTTCCTTCACTTAGATCCCATCTGCATCACCAGCTTGTTTGTTTTCCTTAACATTAAAGATTGCTTTAATAATTAGGCCTCCCAGATCCCTGTAGCAATGCAAATTATAAAATTTAAAAAAAAAGTTAAAGTAATCCCCAGAGAAAGACCATATTTTCCTATTTGCCTTTTTATTCCACAATGTGTTAAGTTGTATGAGTAAAAAAGTGGGGTTTTTTTTACCTTGTTTTTGAGGATGTTTTTTAAATATTGACATTCAACTTTTGATTTTATCATATTTTAAAATAGGCATAACTGATGTGTATGTATATTTGTATATATATTGACACACATATAGATAGATGTTGTGTTTCATTTGATAGGTTATCATTAGGAGAACAATATGAAAATATAACTAACAAAATCTTTCCAATGATCAATCAGATGCTGTAATTAAAAATGTTCATGTATGCCTTGACTGGATGGCTAGTTAGTTGGAGCATCGTCCCGAAGCACAGAGGTTGCCAGTTTGATCCCAGACAGGGCACATAGGAGAACAGATCAATATAACTCTCTCTCTCTCTCTCTCTCTCTCTCTTTCTCTCTCTTGCTCTCCCTTCTTATCTCACTAAAATCAATAATTTTAAAAAATTGAATAATATTTTTGTACAAAGTAGAGTTCTGAGTTATTTTTGTAGTTAGAGTAATAGCATAGTGGAAAATGTACACCCCAACATTTCAATGACAACACAAGAGAAGTTCACATCTTACTCGCTCAGCTGGATAATGTAGATATTCTTGTCTTATGTGTGACTGTCTCCTTTGAATAGTGATTAGGACCAGATAGCTTCCTGACTGTAGCTCTGTTGTCCCCCAGAAAATCAAGCATCACCTGCCTTCATTCCTACCAAGGGAAAAGAGAGAACAAAAGAAAAGCTCCCCATATTCTTAATTAACTTTATCTAGACACATGTCACTTCTGCTCATATTTTTTTATAATTTTATTTAGACAATTAATTTTAAAGGGGTGATATTGATCAACTACATGCATAGATTTAGAGAAAACATCTCCAGATTATTTTGACATTGATTATGTTGTATACCCATCACCCAAAGTCAAATTGTCACCTTTTATTTAGTTTTCTTTATGCCCTTCCCCTCCCCCATCCTTTCCCTCTACTCCCTTCCCCTCCCCCTGGTAATCACTGTACTCTAATCTATGTCCATGAGTCTCAATTTTGTGTCCCACCTATGTATGGAATCATACAGTTATTAGTTTTTTTTTATTTACTTATTTCACTCAGTATAATGTTATCAAGGTCCAACCATGTTGTCGTAAATGATCCTATGTCATCATTTCTTATGGCTGAGTACCATATCTACTTTATCCAATCTTCTATTGAAGGGCTTTTTGGTTGTTTCCATGTCTTGGCCACTATGAACAATGCTGTGATGAACATGGGGCTGCATGTATCTTTACGTACCAATGTTTTTGAGTTTTGGGGGTATATACCCAGTAGAGGGGTTGCTGGGTCATATGGTAGTTCTACTCTTAATTTTTTGAGGAACCACCATACTTTCTTCCATAATGGTTGTACTACTTTACATTCCCATCAACAGTGGATGAGGTTTCCTTTTTTCCCACATCCTCTCCAACACTTGTTATTACCTGTTCTTGTTGATAATAGCTAATCTTACAGGTGTGAAGTGATATCTCATTGTAGTTTTGATTTGCATTTCTCTAATAAATAGTGAAGATGAGCATCTTTTCATATATCTATTGATCATTTGTATTTCTTCTTGGTAGAAGTGTCTGTTCATGTCCTTTTTCCATTTTTATATTGGTTTGTTTGTTTGTCATTGAGTTTTATGAATTCTTTGTATATTTTGGATACTGGGCCCTTATCTGAGCCATTGTTTAAAGTTGTCAGTACTCAAAACATAAAATTTATTTTTGTATTATTATTATTTATTGTATTTTTCACACTACTGTAAATCTAATTTACCCCATTCTGTATTATTGCATAAATAGTAACACATATAAAATAGGTAATTCTTTGTTGAATTTTACATGAACACATTTCTATTTTGATTTTATAATTTTAATGTTCTGATCTATTATATATATTTATTTATGTACTTGTTATACTTTACCTCATTATTATTATCTTATGTTTTTATACCTTGCCTTGTTATTACTATCTTTGCTATTGATTGAACTCATTAAATGTTACGACTGAGCTGATTTTAGTAGAAATACTTCGAGTTAATTGAAACCCTGAGGATTTTGGCTTCTAAACTACAGTATGGAAAACAGTAAATAGACTACTAGGAAATGACATAGCAAAAACTCATTAAGAATGCAAATTAGCAAGCTGAATCTTTCTGACATACCCACTTCACTAATCCGCAAGCTAAACACATCATAAAAATGTGTCTGCTTTGTAAGTGAGCAAATATCTGAAAAAAGGATTTTCCGAATTTCCAGATTACTTTTAATTGATTGAATGCGGAACAGTTTAGAGTACGAAAGTCTGTATTACTGGAATTTTACATCCCTCCATGAACATTAGAGTCAAGTCATACTGATGCCTGAACTTAATAGTATTTTTTATTGTTTCTGTGCTCACTCTCATTCTTCTCTTTAACCTCTCTTTTCACCAAATCATTTATTTACTTATTTATTTATTACAGATTTTTATACATTTATAATATATTTTTTAAATTTTATATTGGTTATTATTATATCTGCATTATTAAAAATACAATCTCTTCCACTAGACGGAAAGTTCTGTAAAGTCAGGGATTAAATGTTTTCTTGTTACCAGATAATGCCTTGATCAGAAAGCATTGAGTCAGAGAATAAATACAAATACTTCACTAGGCCTTTGAAAACCTGTTCAGGGTTTGGAAGATAGTATCTGGCTAGCAGTTCCATTGAACACATTTCTTACCTCTGTGTGTGTATATGTGTGTATGAGAGTGAGTGAGAGAGAGAGAAGGAGAGGAATTATATTCTCTTAAAATACACTGGATGGATTTATTTTAATTTCTTCAAAAATTATATGTTTCTTAAAGGCTTTTTAAAACAAATATAAAGAATTCTGGTTCTAATATTTTCTTAAGCATGTTTCTTGAAATGCATTTCTTGGTTACTGATGTTTTATGTTTTCTAGTTCTTCCTGAATGCAATTCCAATTTATTTTTTTTTCATTCATTGTACTATACATTCATTTAAGAAAAATTCTCTCAATTTTATCTGGTTTTGAACTGCTTTGTTTCTTAATGTGTCATGTGTTGGGTTATTTTGTGCTTTGTAACTATTTTCCACTTGAATGCCAGTGGGGGAATATTAGAAATTAAAAGGTAATAATTTTATATAGAAATTTTAACTCTACTTGTCTGTTAAGTGGAATATTTTTGAGGTTGTCAGGTCCTTGTTGAAAAAGCTTTATCATCAGATTCATCATCATTATTTTTCTTGCATGTGCTACTTCAAATTATTTGGGTTCAGGACCAGAAGCTTCTATTTTGCTGGATATCTGATTTCATTGAGCTTTCCCTGCCTTCAGCTTTCAGCTTGCCCTGGGCTATTGCAACCCAGGAGAGAGCTCTCTCTCTATTCTCCTGCCCCTCATTCAGAAGCAGATGTCCAGTGTTTGAACTCAGTATATGTTTCAGAGGGACTTTCTCAGTCATTAATGGGTCCCAAGACTTGTTATACCCAGTTTCTGTCACCTCTTCTACAATTTCTCCAACTGTAGTGGACGGCTGCTTTGGATTAAGTAAAAACTTAAAGTGTCTCTTGAATCTCAGTTTTCGACCTTGCTCTAATAATTTTAATAGTAATATCTCTGCCTCATGGAGAGGTCTCTCCTAGGAGTCCTACTTTGCCTTTAGTCTTTCTGTGAGCACTAAGTAAAGACCAGTGGAAAGAACTGTCTGATTATAAAGTCTGTCTTTAAATCTGTTACTCTAGAAAATTTATATTCTTATGCTAGCCCTCATTTTGTCAGTAAAAAAGTCACTAATATTTTCATCTGCTTTCTTATCCAGGCCTCTCTTTCTTCTTCTTCCTCCTCCTCATATTACTTTCCAAGATAAAAACAGCTGTGACCCTCTTTGTTGACAAGAGTTCCTATTCTATTACGGAATGTGTTTAGTATCAGAAACGTTGTAGGAGTCAAATTTCTAGTCACCATTGCATATGAGACTGTATCGCCTTTAGAAAATGGCATAAGTGTGCTTGTTATTTTTTTTAATTGTTGCATTTTTACTTTTTTTTACTAGTTTATATTCATATTTTAATGAGCCTGGCTTTGTGACTTTTATATATTATGCATCATTGTAATATAATTGCAGCAAAACTTATTATCAGTGGGTGAATTCACAGCACTACCTTGGCTATACCAACCATGCCTATATTTTTAAACTACATTTGTTTTCAAGAAGCATGGCAGAAATGTTCCTAAACAAATTTGTTATCCTTAGTTTAAAGAAAAAAATAAATATATATGGTAGTTATAGAGTATGAACATAATAAAACACAATGCTATAATGTTATAGAAAGGTCAAGGCTCATGAAAAGCAGAGTGAATAAATGCTGACTGCACAAAATGTTTGCTCTTCTCTCTAACTTCCTCTTTATTATGGTCGTATGCAAGAGCATGTGGGCAAAAAATGCTAGTTAACCTCTTTAACCTTCATTAGACTTTTGCTCGATGCTATTCCACAGTGTCTCTTGGATAATTTAGAAAACTTTTGCTTAATAACTACAGTTAAATTGGCATTTTAATTTCCTGATGTTTCCATTATATAGAGGCAGCAATTTAGAATGTCTGTGAACAACTTATGAAACAGTTGGGTGCTAGTGTGAGATAATGAAACAAACCCTCCAAAAAGATATGAAGATAAGTAATATTTACAAAAATAATTTTAATCTCTTACTTATACACAAATGCTTTCTTGAACTTTGGTTGTTTTGATTTGCACCTAAATTCTATACTGTTTTCTGAATTGAATCTCTGGATATGTCAATAGTTGTGTTCACTAGCTGATGAAATCACCCAAAAACCAAGCTAGTAAGCTGTATAATAATTGATAGTTTATTAATGTGTTTCTCATATATAGGAATTAAAATTTATATCCTGCACATGAGGAAACTGTGAAATACTAAAAAAATAAATAAAAATTATATTAAAAAAGACCTAAGAAGTATATATAAGTGAGAAAAGTGTAATAACAGACTGATCATCCTGATTATATTTTTACCCATATAATCCAGAGTCAAAATAATTGACCTATGTTTTTCTTGATTTGCAATGAAAAAAAAAAGATAATATCCACATTTTAAATTTTATTCTCTAATACTAATTCAATTGTGTTTATTGTTAGCATTAAGCTGAATTTCACAGTGAATAATATCGAAATCATAGGACAAAATCAGGAAACAAACAAACAAAATCAGGAAACAAACTCTAGAATTAATTATACAAATTAAGAACAAGTATTATAGTTCTAAAAATACAGAACTACCAAAACAAATGCATTTCCTTTCTTGTTCTAGAGTAATTTGAATCAGAGCATATTCTACTTTATATTAAAATACAAAATTAGATATAATGGAATATTTTTGCAGTAACAACCCCTAATTTTTCATACCCTTCTATCTCCACTTGCGCAGTCTTCTTCTGCTCTGACACTAGGTTTTTCTAGGTGACTTGTTTTGACTATTGGGACAATAGTAAAACCATGGGAAGCAGAAACGTTAAGCTTTCTATCTTAATACTCAGTCACTACGTCTTCCACTGGATGAAAACAGCAAGGTTAATTAGCTCATGTGGGGCAAGACCAAATCTGAGATGAGGCTATTATTACCCAGTCACTCAAGCTAACCCCCATGCGATCACAGGCACATAAATGAGCTCAGCCAAGGTCAGCCATGCTATGCACAGATCAGAACCACATAGCTAAGTACGGCTCAAAATTTTACCCATATAATCAGGTGCCAAAATAACTGGCCAATATTTTAAACCACTATGTTTTTTTATGTTTTTCTTATTCAGTGCTATTGATACAGATTGTTTCTAAATGTTTGTCTACTCTTATTTTTTTAACCCACTAAGTGATATTATATAAATATAATTTTGAAATAAAACATTTTTTGTTGTATTCTAGTTTACATTTTTATTTTCTACTTCCAATACATCTAGTTATCACCATAAAATCAAAAGGTGTTTATTGTCTTTTGGTATTTTTGTTTTGTTTTATTTTGTAAATTAGATTATTCTAAAAAATTAATGAGTAAGTTGTATCTAATTTTCTCTCTCTTTTTTTTTAGAAAGAGAAAGGGAGGAAGGGAGAGAGAGATGAGAAGCATCAACTCATAGTTGCATCACTTTAGTTGTTCATTGACTGCTCCTCATACATGCTTTGACAGGGAGGGGGTGGTCAGATGAACCAGTGACCCCTTGCTCAAGCCAGCAACCTGGGGCACAAGCCAGCGACCTTGGGCTTCAAGCCAGTGACCTTTGGATTCAAGACAATGTGCACTGTAACATGTCAATGATCCTACATTCAAGCTGGTGAGCCAATGATCAAGTTGGATAAGGCAATACTCAAGCCAGTGACTTCTGGGTTCTAAAACTGGGACCTCAGCATCTCATGTCAATACTCTATCCATTGCGCCCAACTGGTCAGGCAGTAGTATCTAATTTTTGATAACACTTAATAGACAGGTCCACAATTTAAACCATGTAGTTCTTTATAAACAAATCTTTCTCTTTACTCAAAAACCTATCTACTCTCATGAAGTGGAACATTTTGTCAATATTTTGTTAAATCAGACTTTAGGTAAAAACACAGAAAGAAAGATGCAAAAGTTGACCATATCAAAGAATTGTTTAACTGTGTGAAATCACCAAATGATCATTCTCACTTATTTTGTTTAAACAAAACAAATGTGCCTCTAATATTTAAAAAAAATGTAATAAAAAAGGGACATATAACCAAAATATGTCATTTGTAAGATAAACTATATCAGAGGTCTTCTAAAATTAAGGCAATTAAAGTGCATATTTCATATCTAGAGCACTGAACTTATTTAAATTAAAGTATATCTATAAAATGTAACACTAATAGTCAGAATTGCTGACAATGTGGATTTGTATTTATTGTTCCATGATTATAATAAACCGAGAAGTGCAGAGGTACACACACTCTAAATAAGTGTACATTATATAGTTTCAAATTTAGAAAGAAAACACTAAAGACAAATTAAGAATATGTAAATCAACCTCATAATATCTTGAATTTCTTAGAATAATCTATATAAAATTTTTAAATTTCAATAATGTTTTTAGTACATTAAAAAATAACACCTTTTGAACTTGATTGAAATGACAAAACAAATTTAAATAATCCAATTGTTAAGATAAGTATATTAAATTAAGTCATTGGCAAGCAAACTAAAGAAAATAAAAATCACAATTTTTTTCTTTAGCTTTGATGTTGTAATATTTCTCTGCAAAGCAAAGTTAAATCATTTATAACTTTCAGGGTACATTTTTCATTACTTTATTTAACTTAATGTTAACTAATCCACACCAAATGTGCTTTAGCATACGTACTGCTGTCAGTAATATTAGTCAAAAGAAAAGAACTCTTATTCAAAATGTATAAATAACATACTTCTAAAAATATTTAAATCCTTTTATAATATTTAGAAGTTTTGACCAATATCAATATTTTTAAAATATTGCTTTATTATTTATTTTTAATAATTTTATTGAGGTGGCATTGGTTAATAAAATTGTATAGGTTTCAAGTGTGCAATTCTTTTTTTATAATTTTTTAAAGTTTTATTCTTTTTTTAAAATTTTATTTATTCATTTTAGAGAGGAGAGAGAAAGACAGAGAGAGAGAGAGAGAGAGAGAGAGAGAGGAGAGAGAGACAGGGGGGAGGAGCAGGAAGCATCAACTCCCATATGTGCCTTGACCAGGCAAGCCCAGGGTTTCGAACCGGTGACCTCAGCATTTCCAGGTCGACGCTTTATCCACTGCTCCACCACAGGTCAGGCAGTTTTATTCATTTTTTTAGGAAGGAGAGAGAGAGAGAGAGAAAGAGAAAGGAGAGAGAAGGGGGGAGGAGCAGGCAGCATCAACTCCCACATGTGCTTTGACCAGGCAAGCCCAGGGCTTCAAACCAGCAACCTCAGCGTACCAGGTCGAGACTTTATCCACTGCGCCACCACAGGCCAAAAGTGTAAAATTCTATGATACATCATATGTGTATTGTATTGTGTGTTCACCTCCCTACGTCTCCTTCCATCATCATTGAACCCCCTTTTACTCTTTAACTTCCCCAAACCCCTTTTCCCTCTTATAATCACCATATCATTGATAAATTACAGTTTTAAAAGAAGCAATGAGTGAAAAATGTAACTAAAAAGCAAATTTATTACTACTGTCTGAGTTTTTTTATAACTAAAACAGTTTTCTATAAAGATTTATTATATAAGTATTCCATTATTTTATGCACACCATGTCTGTGACAATATATGTTGGTATATATTAAATAGTGAGTCAAAGAAAGGTAAACAATCTGGAAGTTTAAGTACCAAAATATGAAAATTTATCTTTTAATAGTAGGAATGCTATGTATTTTTTTTACCATTTTATTTATATTTACATTATCTAATTTTTTCTAATAAGCATACATTAATTTTATAACTTAAAAGTTCTATTTACAATTTGACAGAAAAATAATGTGACCATCTTTTAATCTTAATCTTAAAAATAATGTTCACTGAATGAAAGATCTATTCAAAATTGATCTAAGACATACTTAATACTAATTTTTAAAGGGGTTCCAAAAGCAGTAATTAATAGTGAGGTGCATCTATCACAAATTTAGGTCCATTTGTGTAGACTTTCTAAATTTTAAGATAAATTTATAATTTTTACAAATCAAAGTATGCTTTGTTTTTTATTTACATTAACAATTTAGTCTTCCTTTCTCTTAATTTCTTCTTGGTATGGAGTTGACAATGGATTTACCATACTGCCTGTTTCTGGGTTTCCCTTCCTTTCCTGGCTACTATGTTGTATTATAAGGCATGCATCCTTTAAGAGATAGAGAACTTTTCCAAGCGACTTAAACAGAAAATAAAACATTTGGAGGAATGTGGCTCTTTTCATTTTTTAATACCTTTATTGAAGTAAAATTGATAAAAAAAAAAGACTGCAAGTGTTTATTGTATATAAGTTGATGAGTTTGGACATAGGCGTACACTCATGAAGTCATCACCATATCAAAGTAATAAGCATATCCATTGCCTCCAAAGTTTCCTCATACTGCCCTTTAATATTTAGAAAGAGGAATAGGGAAAGGACACTGTACATGAGATCTACCTTCCTGACAATTTTTTAAATAACCCACAGAGTAGTAACTATAACATGCACACTATGTTATGCAGCAGTTCTCTAGGACTTATTCATCCTGCATAACTAAATGATACATATCTACAAGGATGACATCTCTGGATCCTGAAACTTCTACTATCAACCGAGGTAGAAGGGGGAAAGAGATGGCAGTGGCATAATCACCACCTTTTATCAAGACAGTAAAAGCTTTTCTTGAAGCTTCCCAGCAGTTTTGCTTTTGATTTCTATGTGAAGAATTATTTTATTGGTCCTTTCTAGCAGCAATGGAGACAGGGAAGCAAGGATTTGGCTTTTTCAGTCTCTGGAGTGAAATTGGCAAAATGCGTGTTGAGTTAGTCAACTATTTTCTCTCTTTCTGAAATTTTACTTGGCTCTAGGTTTTGTTCATCAGTGGTCATGTGATCCAACATTCATTCCTTAAGCAATGCCATACGTAATCATCTACCTAATGTTATCTCTTCCCAAATCCATACCCAAACCTCACCTCTGAGTTCCATATCTACATGCTCATATACCACCAACCAGACTTCTTCCTCTGAAAATAGTGTATATATTAGGTGTATCAGACAACTCAGTGTGCACCATTGTGAACCAATGCTAATAAACAACCATTCCAACTCCCATCAAGACAACTACCAAAAACTACATACAGACCACAGATCCAACCCATGTGAATTGTTAAAACCCGAGGCGTTGACATAACCCCCTCTTTCTGTTTACCATCCATCCTGACTTACTCATCTAAGCTTTCAAGGTATTATTTGACTCTGTCCTCCCTCTTACAGATATAATTACATTTTTTAGGTCCTTATTTTCTGAGACCTGAACTATTACAAAACCATTTTGGCTCAAACCTCCAATATTTTTATACCTTAATGCCTCTTTGAATATCATGTACTTTATTTTGACAGTATAAAAGACTGACTTCACCTCTTCTGTTGCTAACACTTTCATTGTTTGCTAGTAAAAAGTGCAAACACCTAAATATGGGATTCACTGTGCCCTTTTCTCACTTATCCTCTTCATTGATTTAGTCATTCTTAACTATTTGCAATTAGTTTAGTTTGTGCAAATGTAATACACAGCTGGGCATGAATTCTAATCATTAATCTGCCTGTAAATTCTAGTTTATTCTGTAGGACCAATTACTGTGACATTTGTAATTTTTTAAAAATAATGTTTTCCATAATAGTCATGTTCAAATCCCCTATTTGATTAGCATACCACATTTCCATGCTTTAATTATTAAAGAATTAAGTAATTGATTTACCCTTTCTTTGATTCTCATACTGGAATATGAGTATCTTGGAGGCAGTGAATCTTATTTCCCTGTAAATTTTCATGACCTAGAGCTTTACAGAGCATGCAGCTCAATAGGAGTGGTATTCTTACAAGAAGAGAAACCAGTGCATTCTCAGTTTATCTCAATCTCTCTCTCTCTTCCTTTTATTTTTTTGTAACAGAGACAGAGAGAGAAACAGACAGACAGGAACGGAGAGACATCAATGATGAGAAACATCAATTCTTCATTGCGGCTTCTTAGTTGTTCATTGATTCCTTTTTTATATGTGCCTTGACTGGGGGGCTACAGCAGACTGACTGAGCCCTTGCTCAAGCAAGCGACCTTGGGCTCAAGCTGATGAGCCTTGTTCAAACCAGATGAGCCTGTGCTCAAGCAGAAAACCTCGAGGTTTCTAACCTGGGTCCTCCGCTCCTCTGTCTGATGCTCTATCCACTGTACCACAGCCTGGTCAGGTTCCCTCTTTCTCCATGAACAGAACAACAGCTATGTAGCAACACAGAGAGGAACAGACTCCTCATCAGCCCACCAACCGTGCTGGCATCTTAATCTTGGACTTCTAGCCCCCAGAATTTGAAGAAAATAAATTTCTATTATTTAAGCTATCTAGTTTGTGCTATTTTGTTACAGCAGCCTAAGCAAACCAATAAACTTTGTGAATCTACTGTCCATTTAATGGTACCTGATGAATTACTATAGATTGCACAACTGAAATTCATCAAAGGCCGCCTTTTCCATGAGCAAGCAAAACACACAATGACTGGGTTCACAGCAAGTACAACATAAGGAAATTTGCATTGCATTTATTCAGCAAATTAAGCAGTTTGTCAGATTACAGGGTAAAAGTTTACTGGGTCTGCAGAGTTTAATTCCTGATTATTTCAGAGTCTAAATCAGGAAACAACAATGTAAACTTAATTTCCAGAACAAAACTATACTTTTAAATTGTTTTCTCTAAATGTCTTTTAATGCAAAGAACTCAGAAAGACTAAATATATCAGTAATTCTTGTTCACAGTGCAGGGGGCTTTTCTTTTGTGGAATAAAGATTGATAATAGGCTTTATGTAAATTACTTTTAATTTAAATTTAAATACAGTTAATTACTAAGTTACTATTTTGTACAAACCTACAGTTAAATGTATAAAATGAATATGGAAATAAGTAATTTTAAAATCTGTATTGACTTTTTCTTTCCTATATAAGTACAGTATATTTTAATTATATAGATTAACCAAAACAAAGACACAACTGAACAAGTTTCAAAAACCTCAGCAAATCCTCATACTAGGATAATAAAGGATTTAAAAAGATTCCACCAAGAACAAAAATAAGAATTTGCAACTTTTTTATTTATGTGGGACATTAGGTACATTTTTATGGTTATTACTATTATTACTGTTTGAAGATTTTTAAAAAGCATAAGGAATTATGATCATTAGAATAGATAGTGAAATTTCAGTAAATTTCCTGGGATTAAATCTGGGCTCTGCTTTATATTTTCTTTTTGACCCTGGGAAATTTATTGAACCTCTCTGAACTGGAATTTCTTGCACTGTTAAAGAGAAACAATTATGAGACTCACCTTTTAGGTTGATGTAAAAATTACATGAGCTAATGCATGTAAAATGCTTGGCATAGTTCCTGACACTTAATAAACACCCAGTGAGAGGCAGAATGCTAGAAGATATTCATAATCCGTTTCTTTACTTGATATTTAAAATAAACAGCATATTTACATTAGGCAAATAGAGAATAGCTACCTGACGACATATGATAAAGTTCAGAAATATGTTAAGTTCATTCAACTACTTAAAATCATTTGGGGTTTTGAACCTTTGACTCCAAACAAAAGAGGTTTTTATTTATAAAAATAAGTGTAATCAACACCTTTTTGATATAGTGTGTGGAGCAAAGAATGTTTACTTTTAACAAAGATGGCAAATGTTGCCAACATACAGTTTCTGTATAATACAGAAAAGTCATTGAAATAATCAAGAAGTTACCAGGTTACCTTGATAACAATTTATTTTCATATATATATATATATATATATATATATATACACACACACACACACACACACACACACCCCTAAATTTAAACATCCCCCAGAATAAACAACTACCAGGTGAAGAATCCTAGAGCAATTTCCCAATTATTAAGAATTACATGAAACCACATGCTCTTACAAGGAAAGTTCAAACATAAATGTATTTTACACTCCAATAAAATACTATGTTAGTTTCCTTTTTTAATATATACACTTTCTAATTTGATAATCTAAAAGATGTTTTAGAATTAATGACAAAGAATAAGTTGGTTTAAGGTACAATATGAATGGAAACTTCTAATTTAAAAAATATAACCCACAAGTGTCCTAGTCAAGAGATTAAAAAAAATGGTGAGCATAGTGGTAAGGAGAAGATATTATCATTAATTACTTTTCAACAGCAGTGGCACTGATTCAAGGTTGTCTGCTGCCTGCAGATTTGTTAGCTCCTTCATGAAGTATGTCACAAGAGAGGTATTTTTGAAGCAATAACAGAAGTGTGTGAAAAATCTCAATATGATGCATGAGTATAATCTCCTTCTTGCAGATGTTAATTCCCTGCTTGTTGCAACTAGGGAGCAGGTGCCAACGTATCTGTGAATGTTCTTTCCTGCTGGACAGCACACAGGAATCTTGGAACAAGCTAGATGCCATTGATATGTGATAAATCTCAGTAGTTCAAAAAGTCTTTTCAAATGTATGAGTAGTTTTTGATGGCATTTCCCCCCCCCCTTTAAATTGAAAATGAAATGCAGTAATAGAATCTGAGTGTGTACTCCAAGCTTGGAGATGAGATATGTCCTTATCACGTCTTCTCTGATGAACTCTCAACAAAGGCAAATAACCGTTGTTATCAAACACCTTTAAAAGTGAATTTAGTTTCAAAACTTGCCTTTTTTCAAAAAACATTGAGAAAAACTTTCTCAATGAAAAAAATGATGATAGTGTAAGAAAAAAATGAATACAAATTTTCAACTTTCAAGGTCACATACGATAACCTTGTAATCTAAAGTTGAAAGAAATGAACAAAAATGAATCTGAAGAAATGTAAAAGCTAGCCTAAGAAAAAAAGGGTATATTCTCCTTAATAGAATAGATGACAAAAATGTGTACAGCAAAAAAAAAAAAAGTTGTTTCTTTAATAGAAATGAGTTTTCAAGATCAATAATAACTTTCAAATTGACAACACATTATAAATAAAGCACTCTTTAATACAACAGATGACCTTAATTACCCAATATAATGATTATTCTATCTGAACAAATGCAGAACAAAATGAGTTTTCTAAATGTTGTCATTGAATTCTAATTGCCTAGTACTAATTTAAACACATTTTTCATGTACTGAGAACTTCCTTTAATATTCTAGAATTATGAATGTAAGAAATAAAGAGGACAATTATTGATTTTTAGCATGTAGAAGACATAGGTTTATAAACCTTGGAAGTATAATTTAATTTCTACAGAAACTGGAAAACATTCTTATTTTCTTTTTTGACGTGTGAGGAAACTGAGCACAGGTAATCACATAGCGTTCCTAAGCAATTAATTTGAATCACATCTAGGATCTCAACTATTACATTTTTTTTCTTCAAGTGAGTCATACAATTTTTCTTATTAGACAGTTAGTTTAAGGTCAGATGATCTTAATCCAAATAGAGGCTGAGAATGTTCAAGACAGAGTTTACTCCTTATTGTTGGCAGTCCATGAACTCCATTTGTTGTCTCCCCAACTCCCTGAGTTGCTTAGCCTCCATTTCTTAACCTTTCCCCATGAGCCATTTATGAACTGCAAATTACTACAAGACACAAATTATTACTGCATCCATTTTATCTAACCTATTGAACATTCCTTTTTCTTACCAAGACAGAGAGAGAGTCAGAGAGAGGAATAGATAGGGACAGACAGACAGGAACAGAGAGAGATGAGAAGCAACAATCATTAGTTTTTTGTTGTGACACCTTAGTTGTTCATTGATTGCTTTCTCATATGTGCCCTGACTGTGGGCCTTCAGCAGACTGAGTAACCCTTTGCTCGAGCCAGCGACCTTGGGTCCAAGCTGGTGAGCTTTGCTCAAACCAGATGAGCCTGTGTTCAAGCTGGCGACCTTGGGGTCTCGAATCTGAGTCCTTCTGCATCCCAGTCCAACGCTTCATCCATTGCGCCACTGCCGGTCAGGCTGAACAATCCTTCTTCCCCCGATTTTGACCCATTAAACTCTGAGTGACTTGGTAGGTTTAACTTGCCTTCATACATGTTTCTATTTTTTTCTCATTGAGCCCCACTTTTCCATTTATTTCTAGTGAATTCTTCTAGGTCTGTTTGTCAGTCTATAATAAATGGATCCGACATTTATAAGAGGTAACTTTTATTTATCTCTGCCTCATTCAGTTCCACCAACTCAAATACAATACTATGTATTTCAATAAAACTCCAAGTCTCTTTGTTAACATATTTTACATCAACAAAAAAAGCAAGCTTAGAAAACAAAGATGTACAATACAAATATACATAGTTGACTTTTTTTATTTTCCTTTTTAGCCATAATTTCAGCTTATCTTCTAAACACAGAAAAATAGATTAACATGTACAGATTATACATCAAAGTATATATAACTGCAGCACAGAAAAACAAAACATCCAATGTATTTTTAAATTCATGAACATAATTATGTATAAAGATAGTGACTTTTTAAAAAATTATGATACATTACATACTTTTTATTCACATTAAATCTTCAAAATTTTAGGCCCTGGCCGGTTGGCTCAGTGGTAGAGCGTCGGCCTGGTGTGCGGAAGTCCCGGGTTCGATTCCCAGCCAGGGCACACAGGAGAAGCACCCATCTCCTTCTCCACCCCTCCCCCTCTCCTTGTCTCTCTCTTCCCCTCCCGCAGCCGAGGCTCCATTGGAGCAAAAGATGGCCCGGGCGCTGGGGATGGCTCCTTGGCCTCTGCCTCAGGCGCTAGAGTGGCTCTGGTCGCGACAGAGCGACGCCCCAGTTGGGCAGAGCATCGCCCCTGGTGGGCATGCCCGGTGGATCTCGGTCAGGCGCACGCGGGAGTCTGTCTGACTGCCTCCCCGTTTCCAGCTTCAGAAAAATCCAAAAAAAAAAAATCTTCAACATTTTATATGCATATTATACCTAACAACACATTTCAACTCACACTAAACACATTTCAACTCTCATAGCTACTGTGGCTAACAGTCACCATCTATGAAAGTACAGGTCTAGTGTTTAGTTCAATTTCAATATCATCTCTATAACTGAGTACATCAATCAATCAGGAAAAAATCAAAATAGAGAATAGTTTAATTAATATCAACATATACTATATATAACTTTTTCATTTTATTACCTTTCATATTCCTTATCTTTTTTAAAATTACCCTAGATTGGTGGTAGTTTTCAACAAGTACTACTAATTTATAAATCTAGATACATAGCAGTTTAGATATTTCTGTTAAAAGGTGTTTATATTATGAAATTAAACAGCCAGTAAAGGACTCGAAAATTACCAGGCTATAGAATATTAGTGGTTTAAATCAAGTTTTTCATAGATTTTTTTCCTAGGTGATAAGTTTTTAGACCACATATTTTTAGCAAATATAAAATTTGTGGGACTGCGGCCATACTATATTCATCTGTTTATCTCAAAGACTGACTGGATTAAACATTTAACTTATTCTTATGAAAATAAAAATACTTTTGTCTAGTTATTAATATTTTCCATGAAAGTTTAATTTTTTTTTTTCTGACTGGCTGCTTGTGGACAATTTCTGATCTGATATCTGCATCTGGAGAGATTCTACAGCACATGCATGGATGATAATAATCTTTTATTATGGATGGTTTCCACATGATCAGGAAAGCAATAAAATTATAATTTAATTCCCAAAATATCATTTGTTTTGGTACATTTGAATCATATAATCTATGCTTCATTTTATGTAGTGCCGGCAACAGCTTCCACCAAACTATATCATTTTCTCTAAGACATTCAGCTTCTGAACTACTAAATTTTATAAGAGGGAGGATTTGAGGAAGATGGGGAGATATGTTAGGGAAAAGGTTTGAAAGAAATTAAAACATTTATTTTTTCAATATATGATGCCATAAATTGATATTCAAAGGTCACAGTACTAGGTTTATTATGTATGAAACATAAATTCATCATTTGTAAAATTAGAAAAATATGAAACATACAAGTGATTGTAACACCTACTAACATTTGAATACAAAGCTAAAACTGTTCTTGCTGGTGGATTGCTAGTGTCATTAAATCATAGAAAATGAGTTTTATGAACCATCCTCCAGATGGGCAAATGTTCACATGCCATACAAAGTTTCAGAGATTTATGCGAAAGGCAATCTGTAACCATATGCATAGCAGACATGAGAAAATGCATCTCAAATGCACGGATTGCCATTAGGTGTACAGCTGTACGAATTTGATGTTTCCTTCCAGTGGGTTTACCTGATGCCTCCTTACTTTTTGCCAACATAGGTGACTAATAGTAATTAACTTTCACAAGAAATTAAACTGCTAGACAAAACAGTGTTTATTTCTATTGTTAACATGTGACAATAACTTGTGCATTTATAGTTTTACCCAAAACATTAAGTTTGCATTTCCCACAATTTTTATACCCAGAAATACAATACTATATGGTACCCAAAATACTATATGGTATACCAGAATCACATATAGAGTTTCATATAGTGTCACATGATTCCTTTGCTTATTCTTTTGTACAGTAACACAGTGCTATTAATATAAAAAAATGATTATCAAAACTATTTTTGTCAAGATAAAAATGTTTTCAGTTCCTGCCTAATCAAAGACAATTTACTGTGTTTTCAAATATGTTTGTCTGCTTGTTTCTTTCTTTCTTCTTTTTTTTTTTTCTTTTTCTGAAGCTGGAAACAGGGAGAGACAGTCAGACAGACTCCCGCATGCGCCCGACCGGGATCCACTTGGCACGCCCACCAGGGGCAACGCTCTGCCCACCAGGGGGTGATGCTCTGCCCCTCTGGGGCATCGCTCTGCTGCAACCAGAGCCACTCTAGCGCCTGGGGCAGAGGCCAAGGAGCCATCCCCAGCGCCCGGGCCATCTTTGCTCCAATGGAGCCTCGGCTGCGGGAGGGGAAGAGAGAGACAAGGAGAGGGGGAGGGGTGGAGAAAGAGATGGGTGCTTCTCCTGTGTGCCCTGGCCGGGAATCGAACCCGGGTCCCCCGCACGCCAGGCCGACGCTCTACCACTGAGCCAACCGGCCAGAGCCCTTTCTTTTTTTTAAGTGAGAGGAGTATAGATAGACACACTCCCGCATGCACCCTAACCAGGATCTACCTGGCAACTGCCATCTGGAGCCAATGCTTGGACCAACTGAGCTATCCTCAGAGCCCAAGGTTGATGCTCCAACCAAATAAGCCACTGGCAGTGAGAAAGGAAAAGAGAGGAAAGAGGAAAAAGGAGGGGAAGAGAAACAGATGGTCACTTTTCAAGTGTGCCCTGACTGGGGATGAACCTGAGATGTCCTTATACTGTGCCAGCACTCAATCCACTGAGCCAACTGGCCAGGGCCTCAAATTTGTTTCTTAATCTTTTAATGATAGCATACATATAAAGGCATAAATATGACCTAATATTTCCCTTCTCTCTCTTCCTCTCTCCTTGTTCTGCTTACCTTGCCTGAAATAACTGAAGTGGGTAACCATGACTGGAAAATTTTTCTGCTAAGCATAACTAGACCTAACAATATCATACAATAAAAATTACATATAACTGGCAATTACATAATGTAGTTTTATATCACAACTTTACCATTCACTTAGAAAAACTCAGTTAATGTGGTCATGCCTCAGTTTCCCCAGCAGTAAATGATGATATATTTTCAGGCCACTTGAAAAATCATAGTGCTCTTACATAAAAGCTAACACAAAAATTTGCTGAGAAACTATCTTCTTTCAATCATATTGGAAATATTCCTTTATCCCTCCCCCACCCCCCAAAAAAAAACCTCCTGAGAGATCATCCATTCTTTGGCCAGCAGTATCAGAAATCTATAATCACATGGGACATTTCACTCTAAACAGGAGAGTGTGATAATTAAGGAGAATGATTAGACATTGTCTAAATTTAGCCTCAAAATAGAGAAGGAAAGTATCTTCTCTATTTTATAAGCTAGTAAATATTTTAAGGCAAATTATAATCACACAATAGCCAACCTCTACTAATTCAGTCTAACTGCATTATTCTAGTTTCTGCTAATTTAAAAGTGCATATTGCCATAAACAAGTTAATGATAATCTTGTCAAAAAAGAAAAATGGGTAAATAATATATACTAATAGGCCATTTGCATTAATTTAGTGTTTTCAAAAGCAAGTTTTCTCTGAAGTAAGTTAAGAACCCTTCTTGTAATTTAGGTTGAAAAGCTAATTTATCAAATTTTTCATACTATAGAGTAAAATAAGATTTTAAATTTTGTCTAAATCATATTTATTTTGATTGAGATTCATCTAGATGAATACTTTTTTTCTGTAGTAAACCCAAATATTGATTATTTACTGTTTCAAAATAAGAAAATAAAATTAACACCTAATATGTTTCTCAACCATCTCAATATGACAGTAAATGGTGCCAGATATTATCATATCTAAGAATTATACATTACTACTTTTATTAAACTAAACCTACAAATTCTCCTGATTCTAAGGTTTATAATGCCTCGTCTACCCTCCATAGGAAAAAAACAGCCTCATACTCTACTTCTTTAAGAATATAAAAATTTATTCTTTTAACTTGCTAAAGCCATATGATTCTTATAGTCAAAGATAGAACAAATTTGTCATCTTCTTTTCTACTTAAAAAAAAAATTAATGCATTTACACATATGGACAGATGCTTAAGAAGATGCATCCTTCTAAAAGATTACTTGTGCTACCCTAAAAAATCTGAAATCTGAACACCTTTAATAGTTATAATTTGATATGGCTATGCTGTGGCTTTATATGCATTTATCAAATCTCCAAAAGTGCCTTTAACCTTTATTGACAGAGGAAAGAAAGGATTATTAAATATCTACCTTAAGTGTTCTTACATCTATTCTTGAGTTTTAGGAGGTATAGTTCATTCATTTTCGTATTCCATACAGTTTCTGACATTTGTATTTTCTACAGATGCACCTCGACATGTTTTGCTTTTGTTTCCTGTGACATTGAATCTTGTGAACTCCACCTACTCTTTTTTCTCCTCCACTAACTAATTCTTCTACCACAGAGTTTGTTACATGGACTCAGGCAAAGTCAATTCTATTTGCCATCCCTGTCAACAGTGATTGTTTAAGGAATACATATATAATCTTTTTTATTAAATTGAATTTATTGGGTGACATTGGTTAATAAAATTACATAGGTTTCAGTTTTATCACTCCATAATACATTGTCTGTTCATATATAATCTTAAGCCGGATCAATGAGAAGCCTTTGTCACATATTTTGCTCCTACATTTGTTTTTGTTCTCCAGGAATATCAGATAGAAAATTCCCCTTGGCCCTGGCCAGTTTGCTTAGTGGTAGAGCATCAACCTGGCATGTGCAAGTCCCAGGTTCAAGTCCCAGTCAGGGCACACAGGAGAGCGACCATCTGCTTCCCCACCCTTCCACCCCTCTATCTTCCCCTCACACAGCCATAGTTTGACTGATTTGAGCAGTTTGGCCCTAGGTGCTGAGGATGGCTCTGTGTGGCCTCTACCTCAGGGGCCAAAAAGCTTGGTTAACAGCATCAGCTCAAGATGGGGGTTACCAGGTGGATCCCTGTCAGGGTATATGCAGGAGTCTTATCTCCCTGCCTCTCACTTAAAAAACATTTAAAAAAAGAAAAAGAAAATTTTCGTCCGTTCATCCTGTGTCTGACAACTAGCCCTGCTTGCACTCATGGCGACCGCTTTGTAGAAGGAACAGGCCAGAGAGATGAAGTAAATGCACAAAGCAAGCAGAGAGGAGAACAAGAGAGATCAGAAAAGACAGATGACCTGAACCCTGTAATTCTGGTTATTTCTTAAGCCAACTACATTCCTGCTCTGTCTGATGATCCCTTACAAAAGCTACTGAACTCCATATTTTTCTGGCAAAGTGAGGTAGAATTTACCTACAAACAAGTAAATGAGAGTACTTCAACACTTAAATAAAGACAGTATTATGATAAATACTAGGTTTACATACTTTAAGAATTTTAACATTCCCCAAAATTTGCACCTCTCCTCATGTAGGTTCTGAATTCAACCAAGAAAAAGACAAAAGCAGATAGAAAAATAACCATATCACTGATATGGCTGATATAGACAAATATTGGAAAATTAACAGGGTTTGGGATTTCACCCCAGAATCACAATTGTTTTCTGTACATAAGGTATAAAAGAATATGCACCAAACTTGTAAATCTTAACTCCTCCACTGAATACAGAATTTCTTTAAAGAATAAATTAAATCCTCAAATTAAACACTTTATCAAAAATAAAAATGATGCAAGTGTGATTTTAATGTAACAATTTTATATCATGTGCTTTGCTATTATTGTTTCTATTTGAAATATCAACCAACTTAGCCCACTGATATGTTTAAAAATTATAGTGAATGACTTAAAAGGCCTACAAACTAACCATAATTCAGGACTAGGCAAAGTTATGACAGTCATCATTTCTGTCCATGTCCACTAAGTAGTTCCAGCAATCATGTTTACTAAAAATTTCAGAGTTGTTTCTTAAAACAAGAAAATTCCTAAAAACTTCAGTTTTTTCAAAAATAATTTTATCAACTATTTTATGTTGTTGTTGTTCTGCTAACCTCAATGGAGTATTGACATTTGGTACATGCTGTTTCATTTAAAAACTCTTCCCTTATGAAGCTCTTGACATCTTTTGTCATTCAAAACACTAAGTTAATATATTTACCTTGTGTTATGACAAGTATGACTAGAAGCAAGACTAAGTATTTCAGATAAGGAAATAAAAACAGCAACAGTAATATATATATACATATATATATGCACATGCCTACATAAATGTGTGTATGCTATTTCTGCTCCATCACTAAAAGTTCCATGTTTTTATTAATTAACAATCATTTTAGGTATTAGCCAGCACCCTTACTAAAAATCAGATTAGGTATTTCCCTGATTTGCTCTTCATTATAATAGATTTATTATTTCAAACAAGTTAAAGAAAACAATATTTCTCACCCAGCTTTAAAGTATTAGTTTTCACTTTGCCTCAGAATACGATGTTTTATTCATTGGCAAAATTCCCAGTCCAATAATATAAAGGGAATAAATTAAGTACATTTGGATGGCACTTTAGTGGTTTCTTAATTAAGAAATGGTAACCATCATCTAAGGGGACACATTTCATTTAGCAAGTAAAAGAACAGATCCATTAACCCCCATAAGTCTAATATTTAGCACCAGGGATGAATTTTAAATTACTGTTCATTTTTTCCCCTTATGTAAAAAAAATATAAGCTTAGAATATCGATCAAGATTAAGAAATGAATGAAATCTCCTTGCTGTATAGGTGTAACAAATATTTTGTATATTTAAATATAAAATGTGAGCAAAATCATTACTTAGCATGTTTCCGTATTAAGTAAATAGTGGCTTTGTAGCATTTCAAAGCAATTTAACACACTATAGTGTTTAACAGAGATGGCCACTGGATCTGCAAGAATTTTCTTATTGACATCTACATCTTTGTAACAGACTGGTTACTTGATTGAGTATTCCCTAAAGATGAAGAAATGCCCTAAAATCAGAAGAATATATTAAAAATTTATCCCATACATTTTTAAAAATAGATATAAGAATGTTTTTGAACAGAGAGAAAACAAAGAAGCAAGAAAATATATTCCTGAATGGGAAAGAGGAGTCAGGACAATCTTTTATGTGTTATGTATCAAGATGGAACTAAAATGAGGGAGAAACTGATACATATTTTGCCAAACTAGTTATAAGTGAAACTATTTCTGTGTTAAACACATATATACAAAAGCTTAAAAAATGGCAAGCATCTGGAAATTTTAGAAGAAACAGCTTTATACAAGTAATATTTTCAAATTGAAAAGTGAGTGTTCAAGTCAGCATTTGAAGTATTCTATATATTAATTCATGAAATTGTTGTACACATGGTTGCTTATATTTGTAATAAAGTTTATTAACCTTTAAACATGTTTCCAAAGAGGAGATCCCATTTATTCAATAATCTGATGGTTTTAGGACAAGTAGTATGGTGTATTTAATAAACATGGACATATGATGTATAAGCAGAGATGTACACTTGTGATGATCTAATAGCAGTACTAGATAACATTATCAGGGCAAAAGGTAAAAGAATGTCAATAAAATCAATTATACATTTTTCCTTATTAATAAAGAATATATTGACTCACAGAAAAGAAGTACAGTTAAAAATATACCACTAATTTCAAAAAATGTAAATTATATTTAAACAATTCAAATCATATTCAAACAATTTTGTATATATGCAAATATATGGCATATATACTTAGCTAGTGAGAATATTAAGAGAAAAGGGAATTAGTTAAGATTAAGCTACTTTTTAAATGCTGCATAATGATTTCTTTATCTTTCAGAAATCATGTTGACTTAAATAGTACTTTAATATTATACATTTAAACCATATCATCCCAATTATATTGAGAAAAAAAATCCCTTATTCATAAAATTATATTCTAAAAACAAGTAGTTTTCTTATCATTTACAAGTGTTTTAAGATATCAGAAAATGCCTATTCTTGCTTTATGCACACATATAAGCGTGTATAATTTGTAATGGCTTCTCATGTTATTAAGTGAAAAGTTGCTATTTTGATGTCTAAATGGTATTCTATCTCATAGATAGTGATATAGTTATACATAAACATATGCTCATATTCTTAAATTTGGACAATTGATAGAAATGCTTACTGCTTTAACAGAGGCTGAAGTAAATTTAAGCATGTATAATTAATTTTTCAAACATGCAGTACATCTTTATATTTTAGACTAATAGTATGGAATTACTGAATTAAATCTGTATGCTGCTTTACAGAATTATTCAAATTTCTTTCAGAAACAAATGTAAAGATAGTCTAAATTAATAGCACTGTCAGTATTATTTGAGATATTTACTACAATGTTTCAATGCCCAATTTTATTATGGCTTTAAATAATTTTTATCTATTTGATTGGCTCAGAATATCTCATTACACTGTTAGTTTTAAATTTTTAATTAATTAATTTTAATTTTAATTTTTTTTAGAAAGAGACAGGGAGAAAGAGACAAGAGAGGAATTTCGAGCTGTTCCTGTATATACCCTGACCAGGGGTGGAGCCAACAACCTCTGTACTTCAGGATGCTTCTCCAACCACATGAGCTATCTGGCCAGAGCTTAATTTTATTTTAATTTATACTTTTATTGATTAATTTTTAGAGAGACAGAGAGAGGAAGGAAAAGTGAGAGGAACTGAAAGGGAAGCATTTGTTGTTCTACTTAGTTGTACATTCCTCAGTTGCTTCCCATGTGTGCCCTGACCAGGGATCAAACCCTCAATCTTGCTGTTTTGGTGACACTCTTACTGACTGAGCTAACTGGTCAGAGCTTGTTTCTTTCTTTCTTCCTTCCTTCCTTCCTTCCTTTCTTTCTTTCTTTCTTTCTTTCTTTCTTTCTTTCTTTCTTTCTTTCTTTCTTTCTCTCTTTCTCTCTCTCTTTCTTTCTTTCTTTCTTTCTTTCTTTCTTTCTTTCTTTCTTTCTTTCTTCTTTCTTTCTTTTTTTTACAGATAGAGAGAGAGTCAGAGAGAGGGATAGATAGGGACAGACAGACAGGAATGGAGAGAGATGATAAGCATCAATCATCAGTTTTTCATTGTGATACCTTAGTTGTTCATTGATTGCTTTCTCATATGTGCCTTGACCGCGGGCCTTCAGCAGACCAAGTAACCCCTTGCTCGAACCAGTGACCTTGGGTCCAAGCTGGTGAGCTTTTGCTCAAACCAGGTGAGCCTGCGCTCAAGCAGGTGACCTCGGGGTCTCAAACTTGAGTCTTCTGCATTCCTGTCCAATGCTTTATCCACTGTGCCACCGCCTGGTCAGGCCAGAGCTAGTTTATTTTCATATCACTCTTAAAAATAAAAATAAATTTATAAATCGTCATTACTTTTAGACACCTGGGTCAATCATCTTTAATATTGTTACTTGGAATCTTATTTCCACTCTTTAAATCAGAATTATTAGTAGTTCAAATGTTTATAGACTATATTTAAATAGTTAACTCACTTTATTTTTAGTAACAGTTTAAATGGCATTTTTGTAATTATTACATGATTTCTGTTTTGTAGTTGTTTAACAGAAATAAAATGAGTAGTACAGTATTGACTACTTTACTCATGGAATATTCTCATTTCACTAACAATCTTGAATGACGGTTAACCCACTATAGACTTGCAGTGTGTGTGGGGGGGCAGTTCTGTTTCTTTTTCCTTAGCATAATCTTACCTCTTGTCTATTATTGCTGAGAAAAGGACTCATAATCTCATTGCCATTCTTTGGCAAAAACTTACACTATTTAAAGTATCCTTTAAGATTTTCTCTTCATATCAGATATTTTCTATTTTAATATGTTTTCTTTGGCCTTCCCCCTTTTCTCTCTCTAAAATGAATAAACAAAATCTTAAAAAAAAAAAAAGTCTGACCTGTCGTGGCACAGTGGATAATGTTTAACCTGGAAAGCTGAGGTCTCTGGTTGAAACCCTAGGCTTGCCTGGTCAAGTCACATATGGTGGTTGATGCTTCCTGCTCTTCCCCCCTTTCTCTCTCTCTCTTTCTCTCTCTCTTCTCTAAAATAAATAGAAAAAAATCTTCAAAAAATTAAATATGTTCTCTTTGGTTTGGATTTATTTATCTTATTAAGTTTTAATGTACACTTTTAAGGAAAGATTTTATCTTTCTTAGAATAACAAATTTCAACCTTTATTAGCTCCAATATTTTTCTCTATCCTTTCCTTAATTATCTATATCTGAAATAATCATATAGTATATAGGTTTCTTAATAATTTCATCACATCTTTCATCTGTTTTACACTCTGTGAAGAATGATGAGCTCCTAAGTTCTAAATTCTGACTAATATTCCATAAAAATTTGTTCAGTCTAGAGTTTATAATATGTAGTTTGCTTTTATTTCTATGTTTACATATGTCTTTAGTATGTTCAATTGTTTTTTTTTCATATATGCCTATTTATTTTATCTCTTAATTTTATTTCACACATTTAAGTGAGTTATACAGAACTATATGGATACTATCATTTTATTTATGTATGATATAATTAAATATTTGTATTGTCCTTATTTTATCTGGAGGGAATAAATTTCCTGCTTTCTGAATCTCTTAAGCTATAAATTATTACTGTATTTTAATTAGAGTAATACTAATTATTCTAATAAATATGCCCTCATTTATAACAGTTCAAGAGAAAATTTTTATATTTTTACTCATATAATAGTACAAAATAGTGATTCTGATTGGTAGATACCCTAGTCTGCTTCCAACTTGTTGTTGGAATGAGAGTCTCATAATTTTCTGCATCTAGAAGACAGAAATAGAAAAAGACAATGTAGAAAAAGCACACTCACCTTTTAGAGTCTTTACCTTGTAATGGAAAGAGATCACTTCTCATCGTGACAAACAAGTCAGATGGTCACACATACATACAAGGCATTCTGGGAAGTAGACTCTAGTTAGGCTGCTTTCTAGCCACTCAGAAGTCTCTACCGTGAATGGGAAAGTTAGAGTTTATTGGAGGTCTAGCTATTTCTGCCAACACACAAATTTCCTTTCTTCATGTGATTTATTTTTTTCTAAGTAATTTTCTTAATTATTGATTTTAGAGAGACAGAAAGGGGGAGGGGGGAGAGAAAGAGAGAGAGAGAAGCAGTTATTTGTTGTTCCACATATTTCTGTATTCATTGGGTGCTACCCATATGTGCCCTGACTGTGGGTAGAACTCACAACCTTAGTGTTTCAGGATGATGCCCTAATTGACTGAATTACCCAGCCAGGGCCTCTTCATGTTCTTTGCTTTTCCAGTTTGTAGGTGTACCATAGGTCTCTGATTGGTAATAAGAAATCTCTCTCTCTACCTCCCTTTTGACTCCACTAATATCTCCCTTTAGTTGATTTTGTGATCGTTTCACATAAATACTAAGACTCCAAAATACTTCACAGCTCAGACAGTCATGCCTCTGTAACCCTTCATAATGTTGTCTTTTGAACATTGCACAGATCTACCTGGTTTGGATGTAGTGCTGTGAGGCTGAGTGTACGTCCACTCAATCTTTGACTGTATAATCTTTACCTAAGCTATAATCACACAGAGGGTGCACACGGAAGATAGCCTTGTTCTATCCCACTTCTTAAAAGTTTAAAATTTTTAAAAATTTAAGTTCTTTGTTACTAGCTAGACTAGTGATGCTGCCCCTCAATTATCTACAGATGTGAAATTTTCACTTCACAATGGATTTCAGTCCATTGTAATCAGCCTGACAGTTTTATTTTGAATTTATTTTATTTCTAGTTTATAGAGACACCATTCTACCTTTCTTTTTTTAAGTTTCTCTGTGGCATTTATATACTGCTCACAAAAATTTGTGGTATTTTATCACTTCATATTCATTTTGAAATATTCTCTAATTTTTGTGAGCAGTATATCTCTTCTCTGTGTTTGAGGCACTGTGGAGAATTAAATAAGAATGGTTGGAGTCTTACACATTGCAAGATCACCATTTATACATATATGTGTTTATAATGTATTCTGTGAATTATATTTGTTTATGTACTTTCCTACTTAATTATATATATTCCATTTTTCTGCCTGCATCATCTCCTAATTTCTATATTTTTTAAGGTGTTAAATGTTTTTCATATTTGATGTGATTATTTTCAGCTGGTTTTGTGCCTCTAATTTTTTCTAATGTTTACATGGAAAAGTAGTTAGATAAAACATACTGTTACTGATCTGGATCTTTTCCTGATTTATTTTATGTTAGTTCTATATTCCCTTATGTTTTCTTCTCTTTTCTTTTTTTCTATATATAAATACAGCTATTATTCTTTACACTGTGTCCAATCCGGGAATTTTGTCATTAAGGTCATAGAGTTGGAAACTTGGCAACTATCAAAACTTTAGAACTGGCACAGGAAGAATGACCTATAAAAAAACTACATGATTATTACAATTGTAACCTCCAGATATTTTGGAGTTAAGCAGACCTTCTCTTTTACAAACAAAGTTAAAGCAATCTGCACCATATCCTTAGAGTCTAGGACTCTGCACCCTAGTTAGGAAATTGATCCATGGCTCCTTCATTTCTCTGAGCCGGAAAAGTCACAGAGCTTACTCCTGCCTAAGGGATAGATTTGTGCTCATTTCTCCTTTCTCCTAAAACACAGTGAGTGATAATGACAGGCATTGCTCCCATAGCTCCCTCTAAATATCCTTACGGTATACTTCAAGAAAAAATATTTCCCCTCATCTTTATTTAAATTGCATGTCACCCAAAGATTTCAAGTCATTTATGAAATTTTAAGTTTAAAATTAAAATTGTAAGGCAATAAAAATAGTTTAAAAATAAAACCATTTATCACAACTCTAACAAAATAATTTTAGCTTTCACTGTACTCTTAACATATAGGCATCACTATTAAAAGAGTAGTATTAAAAGGTCACTTCCTATCACAACCTACACATCCACAATAGAGCTCACTCAGTATTCTTAGATTCTGAATTTCTATCATGACATGTTCTATGGCATGATAATCTCAAACTTACAGTCCCCTGAAAGGTTGAATTTACCTGTATTTTCATACAAATCACTGGTTCTTACTTGATCCTTCAATATACTTCAAAACTTTACTTTGTTTTTGTGAAAACAACTTACTGTTGAAGTAAGTACAAGTTTAAGAATAATTTTATTTCTTAACTTACAAAATTCTCCAAATTCCCAGAAGGGAAAAAGTAGGATTAATTTAAGTTGTCATACACATGAAGCACATGTGTGTATGTGCATGTGTGTGTATATATATATTTTTTATTCTGGGTCTTCAAATATAGAAACTATATATATATTTGTTTGTTCTACTAGTTGTCTGAGGTCAATAAGGTTAGTGTATAATATATCTACCTAATATTTAGGCAATTTGTTTTGATCAAATTGTTTATAGAGTCTTTAAATTATCTGATTCAGACTACAGAGATACTTGTGAACCACAATCAAATTTCAGTAAGTAAAAAAATGTCTGTTATATGTATTTTGATGTATATAATGCAGTGAGATATTATTTTCCTAAGTGGGTACATACTATTTATTTATCTAACATAAAAAAATAGACACTGTAGGCACTTTGAAGTCTTCCATTATCTATAGATTACCAATTCCATGAACAACTCTTGAAGTTTCTCTATTTTCCTGGAGTTGGGGATTTGCTGAAGAAACTAGAATTAGGAGGAAATTCTTTAAGGCTGATAGTCTCTGAAAATCAAAGTACCTAGAATAAATATGAAGTGGAAAAGGCTACTTAAAATCTTCAATTACCCTGGACAAGAATAAAATATGCCTCAAATAAAAAATGATTTGAGGACATTTAATCTAAACATATTTTAAAAGATCAAATAAATCTACCAAAGTATGTCATAGAGGCTAGAGTTCTGCAAACTCAGCCTTCGAGTCTGATCTCTGAGAAGAAGAAAACCAGCCTCAGACAAAGTGCATGTGAGGCCAGGGAGAATCCTTAGATACTTTATCTAGTTCTGGCAGAGGTGTCCATGATACAAATTAGTAAAATGGAAAGATTTATATGGCAAAATTCATGGAGTAATTTAAAAAGAAAGTAAAGAGGAAATCATGATTACCAGAGTTGAAAAATAAAGTACACACACATACATTTATTCTTGGGATAATACAAGAAACTTTAATATCAGTAAAAGCAAGTTATATATAAAGTGCCAGGCTAAGATAAAAAGATACTTCAGAACAAAAACAAGCAGAGGGTAGAAGCAAAAGTATTATGGAAACAAGCATAAATAAAAAATAATATAAAAGCAGAATTCTCTTATATTACTACTTAGGTCAACAGACAGAAAGAGGGACTTGGGATAATCACTGAGGAATAAGAGGAAAATGATATAACATTAATTAGAAAGAAGGTAATAAGTATGAAGTACATATTATAAGAATACAGTCATCCCTTGGTATGTACAAAGGATTGATTCCTGGATTCCCACAGATACCAATATCCTGGATGCTCAGGTATCATATAAAATGGTATTGTATTTGCATGTAAACGACACCCATACTCCCATATATTATATTTAAATCATTTCTGGGTTATTTATAATACCTATACAATGGAAATGTTATATAAATAGTTGTTATACTGTGTTATTTAGATATCAGCTTTCTGGCATGTCTTTTTTTGAATATCTTTGCTCTGCAGTTGGTTGAATCCATGGATGTGGAACCCACAAATAGTAAAAATCATTTGCTACTAATTAATGGATTAAGATGCAATGAACACTTTATATAGATTATATTACGGCTATTTGCAGCATCCTCATGCAGTAGGTAAAATTCAACTTAAAGGGGTGAAATCAGTATGGTTTCTAATTACTCCTCAGGAAGATTCAGTGGCAGAAAGTCTCCAAGAATAATTTCTACAGGGCAATAAAGGAAATCTAGCCAAGAATAATTTCTACAGGGCAATAAAGGAAATCTAGCCAAGATGTCATGCAACTAGATCAAAATTACACTGATCAATTTTTTACTATACCTGAGTTAACTGCTCACATGTTCACAATTCAGAGACTGTCAGCACTGTGATGCCTTTTCTCTGAAGGGTTTATTTTAAGAATCCTGTCAACTGAATATCATATATTTCCTCCACCCCCAAGCTCACCAATTCTAAGTGATATAATCTAACAGTCCTTTATTCCACCAAGAACTGCAATTCATTGATGCCACAAGTTTTTCACTATAAATCAATCATAGATTTCTTCACTTCCTTTCTTAACCATAATACCCATGAAGATTTTATGCTGTTCACTCCATCTGTCATATGCAACTTTACAAACCTCATTCCAGTTATTGATCTATCCTGAGTTCATACCTAAGCATCTAAATATCACAAGAAAAAGTAATATAACAATGTTATATGGACCTACCTATTTATGTAAACAAATCTCAAATAGGCACTCTACATATATCTATCAATTTCACATTCCCATTCTCTGATGTAACCACATTACATCCAATATTCTTATTTAATACTTCATCCCTTCTACCTATTCCTATTCACTCAGCAAAACACTTTCCCTAACATTTTGCTTGAAAAATGACAGCAATCAGAAAAGGAACAACTTAAGATTTGTACTCCTAGGTCCAGCAATGGCTTCATATGAATGCTTACGTTCTGACTTTGCTCATATTATAGATTAAGAAATGCCCCTACCTCTACCTAAAGTCTTCATTTGTGGTCCGGTCGCCATATCCCTCCATCAAGTAAGGATTTCAATATTTTGCTATTTTCCTCTCTCACATTTGTTATTAGAGTCTTTTTTTTAAATATATCACTTATAAAATGTTATTTTTAAAATACATATACTAACATTTTTCTTGACTCAACATTACCCTCTAAGAATTTCCTAATTTGTGGCTGCCCATCGTAAAAATAATAACCTAATACAGGCTTCTTTTCACTACTCACACTTTCTTATCAAGTCAATTTTATATGGATTTTTATACCTACCTAGTTAAAAAAAAATTAAAAAGGAGTTTAAGGTGTAGAATATTTACATATATTTACATAATTTGTATAAATTACATAACTGATATTTAGCTATTGGACCATAGTATAAGAATAGTTACAAGTTTTCTTCTCTGTATCTGTTAGAGAATAGAGTTAGATTCTTAATACAAAGGAGAAAAATAAAATTTGTAATTAGATAACTCCACTTTTAATTTTCATGGGTATAAATTTCATAGGTATAATTTTCATAATTATAAAAGAAGGAGGCACATAAGCAGGTAAAATTTGGGGAATTTCTATTTCCAGTCTAACATTGTAAGAGATGAAGTAGAGATTTTTATATGGTCTCAAGAGACACACAACCAATAAGATATATACATGTATCTATAGTATAAGAGATTTATTATAAGATATTGGCTGACCTGGTTATGGAGGCTGAAAAATTCCATAATGCCTCTGCAAGCTGGAGACCAAAGAAGTCAAGTGATTTAGTTCAAAGGCCTATACACCAGAGACCTGATGGGATAGAGTGCAGTCGAAATCTGCAAGCCTGAGAACAAGGATCACTAAGGGCAAGACAATCATTGTTCAGGGCAGTCAGCAGAAACAGAGATTGAGTTTGAGGTAAAAAGGGAAAGAGAAGAGTGCAAATTCTCCCTCTCTTCAAATTTTTGTTCTATTCAGGCCCTCACAGGTTTGGGTGATGTTAATCCACATTGTGAAAGGCAATCAATTTACTCAGTCTCACTGTTCAAATGCTAACATTTCTAGAAGTACCCCCAGAGACATTCCCAGAAATAATGTTTAAGCACATATCTGGTGATCCAGTCAAGTCAACACATAAAATTAACTAACATAAGGCCTTATGTTCAAAAGGTAAGAAAGCTATATAAATATTAGATAATATAGGAGGAGCTATGCAGGTATCAACTGAGATATATTGTAGTACATAAAAGGACTAGCTCAAAATCAGGATCCTCTAACTGATGTTTATATTTAAAGTTTGACCCTTTTCTTCATTAAAATAAAATGAATGAATAAATCTATTAATTGTGGCCCAGCACTAAAAAGTATTTATTTCCTGGCATTTGACCAATAATTTTCCTATATCAGGAATTATATATAATCACAATATAGCATACTGCAAAACACTTTGAAAATACAGTTTAATAGGCTGTACACCTGAAACCAATTAAAAAAAATAATATATAAACTTCAAAGTCAGTAATAAATATTTTATTTCACTTATATATATAATATGTATATGCATCATGTATAAATATTTGTATGTATATGCATATATATCACCAATAAATAATATTCTAATATAAAAAGATACAAATTTTTTAAAACATTAAAATAATTCAGATAATTAATGTATAAGTATACTCCTTTTACAAATGAAAGTCCTAGCTCAAATAAGGTTCATAGGCACATTTTTCAAATATATTTAAAGGATGAATTATTCTCATCTACATTATAGAATAAAATCAAGAGAGAAAAAGAGAAAGAAGGGAAGAAAGATAAACTTTTAGTTTACTTTTTAAAATGAGGGGAAAGCTTTCAGTAATATTTTTGTTTATCCTTAATTCATAGGCCAAGGAGACAACTTGGGGAGAAGGAGAAAATTGGGAAATTGAACAGATTGAGATCTATATGGTAGATTTTATTTTTCACCCTTCCAGATATCCATGCTTCTTGGCATGAAATTTTGGTTCCTCTCACTAGGAGCCAATATACAAACCTGAATCTTAACTTTGGGTTTGGCCCACTGACCTGTACTGAGCAGTGATATATGTATTGAAACAACAATGTTCAGATTTTGACCTAAGGACTAAAAAAGACCTCATCTACTTCTGTTGCCCTCTGCCAGCTCTCCCATCTCCATAAGAACATGTCCCTTTAGGTCTGTAATCTAGCACAAGACAGATCACTTGGACTCTGGCTTGCTGGTAGATTCATGAGCAAGTCTGCTCAAGATAAACGATTGTTCAGTTTAGCCAAGTATAGATCAGCTGATATGAAGCTGACTTATAGACACAATAGCAATATAGAAAGCCACTGTCTTTTGTGGTGGTTTCTGTGAAAAAGTAGACTATAGGTAGATTTATAATGATAGACTTGCACATCTTCTGGTAGTTTGGAAGATCTAAAGATACCTGATAATAGAATACACATCTAATAAAGTGTGGAAAAGATATTTAACAATAACAGTTAAAGATTCACCTTACCTGAGTGTGCAAGTCAAAGCTGCATGCATCCCCTTTTGATCTTCACTTGCTTCATGCCTGAAAGAATGAAATTAAATACCAATATCTTTATATGTGAAATCCCCTAGCAGAAGATAAACAGTACTCATATTGTCTGGAAAATATACTAGAAAATTTATTTTCTCACTGAATCACTGTTGATTTTCTTATAATGTCATACTTGAACTATTACTTTAGCCCCCGCTCCTATTAGGGTGATTGCTAAGAATCCAAGATAAGGTCAGAAATTTAAGAACCAGTATAAAAGTATTTTCTTACAGCAAAATTACCAGGCTTGATATAGCTTTGTCAATAACAGATATTTCACCCTTTGGCCAAGGGGTAGAGGCGATACTGCTTTGTAGCCTGACCACTGTAGACTCAAAATGCTCTTTTCCAAAAACCTAGTTGTTAGAATTTTTGTTTCGCAAAATTCAAATGGCATCTAGGGTGAATCTGAATGAACACATAAACTAATCTTTGTTGAAGTTATTGTGTTTTCATGCTTAGCTTTACTAAAACATGGGTTGAATCCATGAAAAAGATGTCCTTGTGTTTAGAACTATGGATGCTGAAAATATCAACAGGTTATGCTGGGGGAAATCCTTTGAGATGCTATAATTAATAAAAATAATTGACATTTGGGCTGAGAAGTTGATTAAACAGGCTGTATACATAGAGAAGAGGTTTCTGAGGTTCATACATTTGGTCTTTTTGGATGTTTAATATGCTATAGACCACTGCATAAAATTCTGTTCTCTTCCAACCACATCTTCTCTGTCTGCTATCAATTATTTATCTATTTCAATTCTGGAATATAGTACAACAGTTTTTATGTATAATTCAACCAACTCCTAAAACACTAGACTGTCATGTTTTCAAAACTCAAGTTTGAAAATTAAGCAATTCAAGGTGATGTCATAAAAAATGCATTAAACTCATAAAAATTTCTCAGGTTTTTTAAAAAAGATATAGTTAAAAATTTTTGCATACAATCATGTTTTTCTTCTCATATTTTCACTTTTAAAAAAACTCAATATCGTAACTGTGATCCACATGGGATAAAAAATAAATAAAATAAAATAAACCTAACTATGCCTATTTCAAAAGCTGCCAACACACAATATAGTGAACAAGGAGAGAAATACGCATAAGGACTATTTCTACTTTGTTGGTCTATTGCTGTGTGAACAGGCTAATAGTTTTTATGGCATGTGATCCCTTAAAAACTTTCAATCAACTGGTAAAGGAAATAGTCCAAGATTTATAAGGTGCTTTTTTTTTAACTCAGCAGATTAAATGAGTGCCTTTTAAAACTGTAACCTTCATGTATATGAAAGATTATTATAACCAGCTGCTCTTCATTTCCACTGAGAGTAGAAGACATGAAAATATGTTTAAATCACAGCAGGAGTGATTTAGATTGGGCAACAGGAAGATACACTTGACAGAATTTCATACTAGACCCTAAAAGAGATTACCAAGGGAGATATGTAAACTCCTTTCCACACAGGTCTTTGTAAATAAATTAGATTCTACAACTGCTGTGATGACCATAAATTCTTGCAAGTAGGTCAAGGAGGTGAATGAGCAATGAAATGCTACTATAACAAAAAGTCTTTTATTGCTCTATACTAGGATGATAGAAGTTATCATTTCTCATTCATTCCCTTTTTATATAGATAACCTCTTTTTTTTCTCCCTTACCTAATATGAATCCAACAAAAGTCAGTCAATATAAACTGGCCATTTCTCTGTACCCACCTTGGTTCTTTGTTATTAGCAATAAAGATTTACACCACAATAGAACATACAGAAGTCACTAAAATGATGTCATGTTTATTGAATTAATTTATCTTATGTTTTTATCTTAATACTTAATAACGCATATTCTTTATTACACATATATTTTATTGAAAGTATTTATTAATACCTTAATATTGCTTTCTCTCAGTATTTATACTGAAAAAATATGTATATTAAAAGATTCTTTGTATTTGTTTTTTAATTTTTATTTCTTGATTAGAGAGAGAGAGGAAAGGTGAGACAAAAAGAGAGAAATATTAATTTGTTGTTCTAATTATTTATGCATTCATTGGTTGTTCCTTCTATGTGCCTTGACCAGGAATTGAACTAACAACATTGGCATATTGAGATGACGCTCAACTAACCAACTGAGCTGCGAGCCAGGCCCAAGAGATTCTTTGTGTTATTTAAAAAATATTCTGTACTATTTTTGAAAATATAGTGAATGAGTTGAGAAATAATGTTGAAAAAGCAAAACCAGTCAAAAGTGCATTCTTCTTTTATAAATATTTATATTCATCAAGGTTATGTTTTCCACCTCATGTAGTATGCTTAATAGAATAAAATAAAATGCTCTCTCTGTAGCTAAATTAGCCATCTATATTTTTTTGTGTGTGTTAGGTACTAGGGTAGATTTTTTTTATTGAGAGAGAGAAAGGAAAACAAGATGGGAGAAAGAGAGTGAGGAGAGAGAGTGAGAAGCATCAACTTGTAGTTGTTCCACTATAGTTGTTCATTGATTGCTTCATGTGTGTGCCTTGATGAGGGGCTCAAGTAAAGCTCATAACCCCTTGCTCAAACCAAAGACCTTGAACTCAAGTCAATAACCTTGGGCTTTAAGCCAGCAACCTTGGGATTATGTCAATGATCTTGTGCTCAATCCAGCAACCCTGCACTCAAGCCAGTGACCCTGCGCTCAAGCTGGTGACCTCAGGGTTTTGGACTGGGAACTCAGTGTTCCAGGTAGATGCTCTATCCACTGCCTCACAATTGGTCAGGTGGTACTAGGGTTTATTTTATTTTTTTTAAGTTTCTTCAATAATTCCTCCTATTCCTATATGTCTCCTCTTTGCCAAGAACTCTGTCATCCTCCTATCAAGAAGTAGAACGTATTTACTCTCCATTGAACCTGAGCTGAACCTATGACTTCCATAGACCCACAGAATGGTGCATGATGAAGATAAATTTATTTTCTTTTCCTCTTTAAACACTGCCATAAGACCACTATGTAGTCATGGCACTAGAAGAGGAGAAACCATCTAAATGAGAATTAAGGAACCAGAGTTCACATGCAGCGTCCAGGTGCCACACATGTGAGTGAAGAGATAAGGGACCATTCAACCTCTGTCAAGTCATTTTATGACTGCAGCCACATGAGTGCTCCAAGTACTTAACTCCTCACAAAACTACCTCATTTAAGCCCAGCTCTAATTTCTGACCCACACTGTCATGAGAAATTAAAATGGTATTACTTAAAGTCCTCTGTTTGAGTGTGGTTTGTTAAGGAGCAATAGACACTGCATAATAACATTAAGCATACATTATGTGCTCAATTTATAGTTTACAGAAAATAAATTGTAACCTGTAACATGTTTTCCTCCTGTAAAAATAATATTCTATATGACATAATATATATTACTAAATCTATGATGGAACTATGAAAAGTATCATAATGTAAGATAATAAAAATAAGAAAAAGACATTTAAAGAGAAAAAGGGAGAGATTAAAAATACCGAACCATGCAATTGATTTAATAAATATTTCAAAGGATTGTGAACTATTTAATATATGGCATTTGAATGCTAGCCAGATGTTTTATTATTATTATTACTATTATTTTGAAAGAGACAGAGAGAGGCAGAGAGAAGGACAGATGGAGCAGATAGACAAAAAGGGAAAGAGATGAGAAGCATCAATTCTTTGCTGTAGCATCTTAGTTGTTCATTGATTGCTTTCTCATATGTGCTTTGACAAGGGGGCTAAAGAAGCCTGAGTGACACCTCGCTCAAGCCAGCAACCTTGGGCTCAAGCCAATAACCTCGGGTTTTAAGTCAATGACCTTCGGGCTCAAGCTAGTGACCAGCTAGTGACCATGGGGTCTATGATCCCACACTCAAGCCAGCAACCCCTGCTTTCAAGGAGGTGAGCCCATGCTCAAGCCAGATGAGCCCACGCTCAAGCTGGCAAACTCAGGGTTTTGAACCTGGGTCCTTCACGTCCCAATCAGATGCTCTATCCACTACGCCATTGCCTGGTTAGGCAGATGTTGGTTTTATTATAATTCCTTAGATATTGTTGACATAAATTCTCCCTCAATCTCTTTAGTTTTCCAATGTGATGCTCTTTCCATGTCTTCATTGTACTACTTTAATTGTCCTTTCTTAGTCTTCTTCATTGGTTCTTATTTATTTGCCACATATGAGACATAGGTAAATATTATTCAGTAATATACAGTGGAGTCAGCAAATTAAATTAACCAAAATATGGTGTAGTGGAGCTTTCTGGCAGCCAGGGACCTGCAGTGTGGTATGAAGAGTATCAACCAGCAATGGAAGCAGCAATATTACCTTCAACTGATTAGTCATATGGAAAGATTTTGCCTATACCTTGTCTTTCTTAATTCTTGGCCAAGTCTAGTGTTTCTGCTTTGCCACTGATCTATAAACTCTTTAAACTCTTTGATATACTTATGTAACCTCAGCAAAAATTATTTCTATTGTTTACAACCTGTAAGCAACAATGTGACAATACCTGAACTGAGAGCAACAAAGGTACTGAAGAAAATGGGAAAAAACAGAAGGTAGATTCCTGAGTTTGTCAGCACCATAAGGAGTAAGAATCAAAATATCGGGGTCTGGCCATGCATGGTGCACACTGGAGAGACAGATAAACATATTCTCATCTCTTGTCTCCTGGAAAAAAAGTTCTCATAGAAAGCATGTCTTTAGGTAAATAGGTTACATCTATGAAGGAAATCAGAAATTTAAGTATTGGAGTATTTTTTTTGTTTTGTTTTGTATTTTTCTGAAGTTGGAAACGGGGAGGCAGTCAGACAGACTCCCGCATGTGCCCGACCAGGATCCACCTGGCATTCCCACCAGGGGGTGATGCTCTGCCTATCTGGGGCGCTGCTCTATTGCAACCACAGCCATTCTAGCACCTGAAGCAGAGGCCATGGAGCCATCCTCAGCTCCCGAGCCAACTTTGCTCCAATGGAGCCTTGGCTGCGGGAGGGGAAGAGAGAGACAGAGAGCAAGGAGAGGGGGAGGGGTGGAGAAGCAGATGGCACCTCTCCTGTGTGCCCTGGCCAGGAATCAAACCCAGGACTCCTGCACACCAGGCCAACACTCTACCACTGAACCAACCGGCCAGGGCCATATTGGAGTACTTTTAATAACACTGGATAGTTTCTATAAAGTAAAAGTAAAAGCTAGAATACATATAGAAATATTCTGTATTTAGTCCTTTTGAACTATAATGATAAATAACTTATCAAGCTTGTATTATTTTTATTTCTCCTGGCATGGCACTTGTAAATCATAATTATTTTCTCAATTCACAAAAAAGTTTCAAAATGTAATTTAAAGGATAATTTCCTGCTTGTTTGTTTTCTTCATACCCCCTAAAGACAGTTCCATGTAAATGTAAGTTGACTACCCATCCAGGTGAGTTTATAAGTTTTATGAGATCATCATAGATTTGTCTGTTTATACTCCCTGATAAGAGAATCAATCACATACTAGTCTTTGCAATCAACAATTTTAGTAAATTTCTGAGAAGCCCAATTTTTGGATATTTGTTATTTAACAGAAATTAGAAAGTACAATTGAAAGAAAGTGATAATTAATATAGTCTTAAGTAGGGTGACTCTATTGTTTATTGTGTAGAGAAAATTCTGAGAGTAAAGTTAGCCATTTTTAAATATTACTGCTGAATGATGGACATAAATTGTTTGTTTCAGGCCCATTGGGATGCACAGTTTCTTTTGCTTAAACCATATTAAGGATCCATTCATCTGAATATTCGTATTTTTGAGTAACATTCAGCAACTTTCAAAAATTTTTTCAAAGTTTGCATTCCCCACAAGAGTACAAACTCCAAAAGGAGAACAATCTTATGGCTCTTTTTAGCATATAGCACAGTGCATGACATGTAATTTTGCTAAATATTTGATAAGTACATTAGTCAATGCTAAATTTCCAGTTAGCATTCAGTGGAGGAACTTCAGATAAAATTGTTTCAAAAAAAAAATTGTTGCTCACCTTGCTAGCCATATTATAGAAAGCATTGTCCACTGTTATTTTTGAATCTTCATTGGTGAATTTCATTTTATACTTCTGAAAGAGAGTAACACAAAATTATATCAATTGAAGGACTAGGATACTTCCTTTTATTCACAATAAATATGATACAAGTCTCACAATTCTAAATTAAATATGGGTGTCAAAATGAGAAATATTACAGATAAATAAAAATGTTAATATCAGTGATTTATTGAATCATTGGATCATCTTGGAACACATTTTTTTTCAAATAATTTTTGGTATCTATTGATTTTATGGACTTAATTTTTATTTTCATCCTTTCCACTACTAAAATTCATCAATATTTACTCTTTATATAAAGCTTTATATTTTTTGCAACTGTTTGCACCTATAAAGAAGAATCTTAAAAAAAGGCAAATAGATAAATTATTACTTGAAAAGACCTTATTTTATTACTGAGAAAACCTTATTTGAAATTCAGAGTTGCTTACAATGCACTATGTCAATATTTTTATGCCTTTCTCTTTTAAAAAAAACACCCACACAAATATACACTATTACTTTGTAAAAATCTCCAAATATCTTGATTTTTTATTATGTGAGCATAGGTTCAAGTGATTATTTATATTAATAAATATATATTTTATAACTTGAAATATGTATCTGTGATAGACCTGTTATAATAATTAATTAAAATTTAATTATTTTAATTATAAATTGAAATTATACAAAACATGACATGAAATCTCCATTCTGTTATCGTTTCTGTGGTACATGGTATGTTCGTTCTTTCTTTACTTCAATACTTTTGAAAATAATAATTACATATCTTACCCAAAAGAGTGTTTTAGAATCCTCAGTTGTTCAGTTTCATCAAATTCATAAACACAAATTTAATTATCAATTTTAAATTCTCATTTTTGCAGATATATTGTAGGCAAAAAACATTTTCTAATATAAATTCTTTCAGCTACACAAATCTTTGACAGCATGATTGAGTAGTTTTCTTGACGCCTCTCCTACCTTGAAAAATAACCTTTATAATCTTGTTGAATTTTGAGATAACAAGATCTTTCTGCAAAGCATACACTGAGGAAATGATTACGGGGGCTTGCTCTTACCCCCCATTTTATCAGCTCTCTGTTCTTGCTGTCCTTGTCGACCTCCAGAGTCAAAGCTGAAGAGCATCTTAATGCTTTTTTTCAACATTGATTAGAAAATAAGCAAAAGATTAGCACAAAAATTAAATCTTGAATGCATACTTTCATTTTCATATATAGAGTATACTTACTAATTGAATTTAATAACAAGTGTGAATGCAATTATAAGCAATATACTTGACATTTGTGTCCTCAAAGCATTTTAAATTAGAGAACAAAAAGTCAACATAAGGAAGGAATGCTATTAAGACGTGGGGGTAGCTATGAAGAAGTTTACTTGGGGGTTCATAGAATGTTTACATTTTAAAGCTTAATAGACACTAACAGATGTGGTCTTTAAAAATAATCAGTTTATTATAGAGGCAGTTTTATCAATTTCTATCTCTAAATATGTTATGCTGTTTATAAATTATTTTTATTCCAAAACTTGAATATTTTATAATCACTTGATAAGTTGAATGAAAGTGAAAAGGAGACCTATAAGTCATTTAATCATAAGCCTAAATTTAAAAATTTAAATATATATTATTTTAACTGAACATCAATATTTAATTTGATTTATCAGTAAGTCCTTTTCAAGTGGATAAGGTGATTGTGAATCTTAAAGACATTCAAAGTAGATTCAAATGCAATAATGGACATGATATACATGTAAAAGCACATGTACACATTTCAATGATAATTATGAATATATTTTCTTTAATAACTACTGAAACTGACTTAAATGCCAAAAAGTAGTAGTCTGCAAAAAGTTTTATTTTTCAAAGAAATGCAAAATTTCTGGCACCATTTTTTACAGTATAATAACTCATCCAATTCTCAGTCTCTAACCACTGCCAGTGTCATTACCCTGATCCAAGAGGTATTGTAAACAGAACCAGCTCTATAGATGAGCAACCTGTGCAACAGGTTAATATGACTAGATGTACCCTGCTCTTGGTTTAATGCTGTTTTCAGCTTCTTTATTATTTATTTATTTAGTTAGCTTTTGTGACAGAGACAAAGAGAGGGACAGATAGGGACACAGAGACAGGAAGGGAGAGAGATGAGAAGCATCAATTCTTCGTTGCAGCACCTTAGTTGTTCTTTCTCATGTGTGCCTTGACCGGGGTGCTACAGCAGAGGGAGTGACTCCTTGCTCTAGGTAGAGACCTTGGGCTCAAGCCAGCATCCTGAGTGTTTCGAACTTCGGTCCTCTGCATCCCAGTCCAACACTCTATCCACTGCGCCACTGCCTGGTCAGGCTCAGCTTCTTTTATAATTGCGTGGATAATAAGATCACATAGGTTTCAAGTGTATATTCCCATGATACAAGATCTGTATACTGCACTGTGTAACTACCACTTAAAATTAAATCATCTTCCATCACCATATATTTGCCTGCCTTTACTTTTTACTATACCTCTAACCCCCTTGCCTCTGATAACCACCAAACTGTTGTCTGTATGGATGAATTTCAGTCTTATATAACATATGAGTGAAATGATATGGTTCTTACCTTTTTCTGACTGACTTATTTGGCTTAACATAATATTCTCATGTTGCAAATGGCAGTATTTCATTCTTTCTTATGACCTGGACCACATCTTCTTTATATCAAAGGACACTCGGCTTCTTGAAATTCTTAATTATTTTTTAATTGTAGCCCAATATTTTTATTCTATACTAGACCCTCTAAGTTCTGTAGCCAATGCTGTCCTTTCTTTTATGTTCCTTCCCACTATACTCAACAGAACAGCCCAGGTGATCTGCCAAAAACTTAAGCTAGATCATGGAGGGTGGGGCAAAAGTAGATTAACCATTGTTAATACAGAAAATAATACAATAATTAATAAATAATACAAGAATAAACTCTGTATCATGTACTCAGAACTGTAAACTTTCTTTTGCCCCACCTTGTATTGCTCCTTTGCTTGAAGTTCTCCAACTGTGTCAAAAGTTGGGATTTTGATTAGTTAGGTCATGTATGATTTCTCTACCTTCTTATCTCTATTATTTTGCTGTTTTCTCACCAGCTCTCTCTGACTCAGGTTCTAACCTTCTCACTGTTCCTAGACATGTGATACCCCAATTAAGGACTTTTGAATTTTTGCAGTTTTTTCTAAGTATAGAAAACACATTCTTAACATGACCAATGTTTCCCCAAAGAGAGAAAAATGGATATTATTTTCCTTTCTTATATACTATATATTTAAAATTGATTTATCCCTCCTATGTTTAACTCCACTGATCAAAATCTTATTCTCAGGATTGAACTTCAGGTATAGAAGAAATAACGAAAGCCTAAAAAGTTCCTAATGAGTATATAATAAAATACGTTGAGGTACCTCAATCTAGAATATTCTTTCACCAGATATCTTAAGATGTGTTACCTCACTCTTTAGTCAGAATCACTTCCTCAGTGTGGTCTTCCCTGACCACTAGAGCTCAAACTACAAAACTTGCTCTCCCTTCCACCATCTTTCAAAAATTAAATTCTTACCCTAACACACACACACACATCATATCACAGTGTAACCTGCTTTATGTTTATTTACAGTGTTCAGTGTTGATTTTTTCCACTAGAATATAAGCTCCATTAGAGGCAAGCTTTCATCTGTTTTACTTCTATATTACAGTGCCTAAAATAGGCTTCAGGGAATGTCTGTGAATGAATGATTCAAACAACTTGAAAAAAAAATTATATTGTGCAGAGAGTTTGTTGCAAATAGATAAAATACAGTTAGTACCAATAAATTGTATCTGTAGTTTTTAATATCTGAAAATACTTTTAAATATATTATACACAGAAGTAAAGTTTCTGTCTAGTAAAATATTCAAGTAGAAGAACATATTAGTTTCAGCTCTGGCTTTCAAATGACAGGAAATCAAAATAATTTTGTAAAGAAACAGAGAAAACATCTTTATTTTGGTAGCACTATCTTTTTTTTTTATTAACAATATAAGCTATTCTCTTGTATCTGAAATTCCAATGCACAGTAATAAAATTTTAATGTTTCAAGTGATAACAGACTTTCACAATAAACTTGCAGGAACACAATTGGTCCATAGACGTGTTTACTTTAACTCCCACCATATTTTAAATGTGATCATACAACACATCAAAAAACAATTGAAAAATTAACATAACTAGAAACACTAGCTATGACTTTCACATAGCAACAGCAATGATGTTAAGCTGAGTGGCTGCTTTAACATGTAGAAAAACGGTGTTTTCCTGTTCGCTGTAACATCTGATACCCTGTCTTCTGCCTCTGGACAAGTCCTTAAGTTTTGCTTTCTCTCCTTGACGTTTTCATCACCAAGTTTATTTTCCATCTCTTCTTCCTCACAAGCAGCCTTCTTCCATCATGGTTTTTTTTTCTTCTTCTTCTTCTTCTTTTATTGCTAAGCAATGGAAACTCCTACAGTGGACCAACTTTTATAGCCTGACCTCCCATTCTTAATGTTCATCTCCAAAATGAGTCTTGGTAGTGATCATAAACAAAAAATTTGTCTCAAGTCTGTTATTTCCCACATTTTTTAAAATGTCAATCATTTTTGCTACATCAAGTAAATCCTATGTTATCAAAACTCCTGAAATACTGACTGGGCTTTCAGCATATACTTTTTATCATCATGACTAAATCTTATCTTCTGAGTAGACAATACCCTTTAGTACAACGTTATTTATGTTACATATTTGTGAAAACAAAGACACAATCAGAAAATAAGTAATTTTTTTAAAATATGTGCTACTAAATATGATCTTCCCAGTCAAAGGTTTATTCCCTAAATGACCTAACAAATAGACACAATTCTGAAAAAAAAAATAATGGAGAAAAATAAAACATAAGAAGTTAGCCAAGAATAAACAATACTACAGTAAAAGGTGGAATACACTAGAGAAAATAATCATAACAGAATTCCATGAATATAGACTATTTTGAAAAATAAATGTGCAATATTTGAATTTATTATTAAATGTAGGCAGTCCCATCATCTAGCCAAGTATGAAAACAAATTTAAACATACATTGGAGTTTCAGGTTTTATATTGACCCTGACTGTTCCACTTATTTGAATAAATTCAATGAAATTATAATAATAAAGTAAAAAAATGCATTACCTTTCTAATATACAAGAAAATCAAGTAACCAGTCCCATATGAAACCAGTCACAACATTAAATATACGAGATGCTGAGTCTATTATTTGTTTTTCACTGGGAATAATAAGTATCTGTTGCATAAAATAGGTCATATTTGTTGGCTCATAAAGCCATGAGACTTGCTTTAAATTTTATAAGTTTTGGATTACTTAGAATTATCTAGACTTCACTGATGCATCTGTTATTTCCAACAGATCTTATAGGTGAGGCTTAACACATCCCAGTCTGCTAAGCATATAAAATCTGATTAGCTATCTTCCCTCTCAGTTGTAATGCTTTAAGTAAATGCCCTTTTGAGCTCAATTAATCAAGTACAAATGTTAAATTACGCATGGTCACATGTTAACTACAGATAAAAAGAGTACAGCAGAGATTAGAAATGTTACAGTAAAATATTAGAATTTTACTTCTTGGAGAAACAGTTGTCTTTTACCTGAACATATTTACTGTACTTATTTAAAGATGCAAGTAATAATGACATAAGATTAACTACACATACAATTGTAAGCAGTATGCCATTTCTTAAATCAAGTCTGGTTCTCTAGTGTTACTCTAAATAAAAACAAATTTATATAAAATATTAGTTATTAATTTAAAAATATTTTTGTATTTTCTTGTATTTATGTTTGGTGTAGTGTCATGGAAGAAATTGGAAAAACAGTTTATCATCATACTTATATGAAAATATCACAAGTCAATTGCTGTTTTAGGGGAAAAATTGTTTGTAATTTATCAAAATACTGTACTTTTGAGATAAATATTTATTAGCAGTCTTTGAAAAACCCAAACAGAATTAAAGTTTGGGTTCCTGCTTGAAACTTTCCAGTTGTATAATATTGATTGCTTAAATTACCTAATTTTTCTAATCCACATTTTTATGTGAAAAATATTTATGGTAAGGCCAGCATATGGCCCAGACTAAGTATTCCATAGGTGGTTGTTTCCTATCAAAAGCATTAAAATTATATATTTAAAGATGTCCAGTAATTAAAGGGAAACTGAATTTTAATATATTCAACAGGTCTATCTCACTTACAACTGCATTCAGAAGCCTCTATAAATGTGAAAAATAAATTCCTATTGTTTATAAGCACCCAGTCTGTGATATTTTTGTAAAGCAGTCCAAATGGATTAAGACAGTGGGGTAGGCTATAAAACTAGGAAGTCTCAGGATACTAATGCCATTGGTATGTCTGCTTTGCCATGGAGGTGGTCTCTTCATCTGACATTTTTATGTGTTACCATGCGATAGTTCATGAACTCTGTCAGCATGTATGTGGAGATGCTGATGAGGCACTACAGGCATGTGGAGATAGAACTGTATTCCTCCCAAAGACACGGTGCCCTAATCTCCACAACGGAAAAATGTGTTTCCTCCCTTGACAAATTGAATTTTACAGATTTAGTTAAGGTTAAAGAACTTAAAATGGGGGCATTATCCCAGTTTATTTGATTTCTTAAAAGTGGATAGTCTGGCCCTAGCCAATTAAGAGCATCATCCAAAAAAAGCAAGATTGCAGGTTTGTTCCCTGGTAGAACACACATGGGAAGCAAACAAAAAATGCATGACTGGGTGGAATAACATATGCTTCCCTGTCCCTTCTCCTTTCTCTCTGTTCCTCTCTCTGTCTCTCTAAAAATCAATAAAAAGGAAGCCCTGGTTTATAGCACGGTTGGGTGCAGCAGCATCCTGGAGTGCAGAGGTTGCCGGTTAAATTCCCTGGTCAGGGCACATACAGGAGCAGCTCAGTATTCCTGTCTCTCTCTTTCCCTGCCTCTCTTTCTCAGAAAAAAAGGGAGGGGAGCAATATTTCTTGAATAGGTCAGAAATATAAAATTGAGACAGAAGTTGAAAGAGTAGAGATTCAAAGTTTGTCATGGACTTGATCTGTCATTGCTGGCTTTGAACATGGAGAAATGAGGTCTAGGAATGTGAGTGGTCACAGCTAGCAACAAAACAGAAATGTCAGTCTGACCCGCACAAAGGCCAGGAGCCTGCCAGCACCCCAAATGAACAAAGATCTGGATCCTTCTCTAGAGCACACAGAAAGAAAAGGAGCCCTATCACACCTTGATTTTAACCTAGAACAGACTAAAGCACTGTATCACAATTCTGAGCTACAAAACTTTTAATGATGAATCTGTGCCATTTTAAAGCACTAGTTTGTTAAATATATCTATATATTTATATCTATCTGTCTGTCTATCAATCTATCTATTTATCATCTATCTATCATCTATCTATTTATTTAAAGCAGTAATATAAAACTAGTGTCAGACTTTGGAGAATCAGCTCTGATGAGTCATTATAAGCTAGGTCTCACACACCACGGCTTGTGTATGAATTGTCAAGGTAATGCACATGATCCCAAACCAAATATGTGCTTCGATTATGCTTAAGTATCTTTAAAACCTTTGTCCTACAGGTTGAATTTCACACTACATTTTCAGTTACATAAAGTTCACTTAATTACTTAGTTCCTTTTGCATCCAAAATGGCCTCAATGTGTGAGGACAGAGCCAGAAGACAGCTGTCTATGAATCAGGGAACAAGATTTTATCGGACACTGAATTTGCCTGTGCCTTGATCTTGGAACACTTCTCAGCCTCCCACACTGTGAGAAATAGACGTTTTTTAGTTAAGTCACCCAGATTATGGTTTTTTTATAGTAGCCCACATATATTAAGACAATTCCTTTGTTAGCCTTCCAAACAGCTCTAAGTTTTATTTTACTTAAGCATTTTAATCATGCTACTTGGTTTATGTCATGATAAAATATAACTTAAACTTGAATCAAAAAATGCAAATTTTGTATGTGAACAATATTTAAATTATATATTATTGACCAAGTTTAAAATGACCTAAAGATTATTTCAACATACTTTCTGAAAGGTATTGATAGTCCAAACTATCTTAATCTGACTTTTATGACATATTTAGTTAACTGAACTGTTTATTAAAGCTCATGCCAGGTGAATGTTATCTTTTTAAAGAACAACATATGATATTAAATACATTTTGGATTATGGTAATTAAGTTTTCAGAACTAAATTGATTATAATCAATTTGTCATTTACTCTAGAGAAAAATAGTGAATATATGATAAACATGAAGAGTCAATAAAATATGTCCCAGAAGTTGTTTTAAGTAGGAAAATATTTATTGTAACTGAAGAAACAAAAATAGAGTTTAGAAAATATTTTTCTAGAGACTGTTTTACTAACAAGTATTTAATATCTATTATCAAAAATAATTAGTTAAAAAAATAGTTAGTAAAATCATTTTCTTTTTTTTTTCTTTTTTTTTTTTTTGAAGCTGGAAACGGGGAGAGACAGTCAGACAGACTCCCACATATGCCCCGACCGGGATCCACCCGGCACGCCCACCAGGGGCGAGGCTCTGCCCACCAGGGGGCGATGCTCTGCCCCTCCGGGGCGTCGCTCTGCCGCGACCAGAGCCACTCTAGCGCCTGGGGCAGAGGCCAAGGAACCATCCCCAGCACCCGGGCCATCTTTGCTCCAATGGAGCCTTGGCTGCAGGAGGGGAAGAGAGAGACAGAGAGGAAGGAGGGATGGGGGGTGGAGAAGCAAATGGGCGCTTCTCCTATGTGCCCTGGCCGGGAATCGAACCCGGGTCCCCCGCACGCCAGGCCGACACTCTACCGCTGAGCCAACCAGCCAGGGCAAATCATTTTCTTTTAAAATTATTTTTTAAAAATACTGGCCTGATCAGTTGGCTCAGTGAATAGAGCATTGATTCAGTGTATGGACTTCCTGCGTTTGATCCCCAGTCAAGGCACACAGGAGAAGCAGCCATCTACTTCTCTTCTCCTCTGTCTCTCCCTTCTTTTTCTCTTCTCTTTCCACAGCCACTGGCTCGACTGGCTCGACTGTTGGATCCAGGAGCTGAAGATAGCTCAGTATTGAAGCATCAGCCCTAGACGAAGTTGCCAGGTGAATCCTGGTTGGAGTACATGCAGAAGTCTGTCTCACTATCTTCCCTCTCTCACTTAAACACAAAACATAAAACAAAACAAAAAACTTAGAGTCATATGGGAAGTAAGACATTACAAAGGCAAGCATAAAAAAATTTCCCAATATTGAATTTAAAAAGTCTCACCTACCTCTAAAAAATGATGGTAACATTTCCAAAAATATTAGTATATATTAATACAATGTTTTCTGTGAATAATTTGTCTCAAATATTACCTTCAGGATAATACCTAAGATTCTAATCAGCTGTCTGTCTTACAGATATCATTAACAAGTATTTAAGAGCCACTTACTAGTATAACTACATTTATATTTCCTTTTAAATCATACTTAGATGCATATATTGTTTCTTCCTATCATTATTAATTGTGAATCAATCATATCCTGAAAGCTAATTAAAATCATATTATGGGCTGAATGTCAGAGCAGGCCATAACTTCTCCAGAAATGTAATATGTGTATTGCTTTAAAAACTGTAATATGTGCAATATCACCTGACTGGTGGTGGTACAACAGATAAAGTGTCAACCTGGAATGCTGAGGTCGCCTGTTTGAAACCCTGGGCTCACATGGTCAAGGCACTTATTGTAGTTGATGCTTCCTGCTCCTTCCTCTCCCTTCTCTCTCTCTCTCCTCTATCTAAAAATAAATAAATAAAATCTAAAAAGACCTGTAATGTCATATTATCTATATTATTGGCAATAACAAATGATATACCTACTGATTAATAAATAGTTGAATTTATGGTTATAAAAATAATAATCTACCTTTCTTCTTATCTTCAGAATGCCAACGAAAGTCACATATTAACTAAATACTATATAAATATGTATCATTATTTATAAATTCTATACACACAGATTATAATTATGATTTAAGCCTTTTCAGGTTTGGTAGCTATAAGTTTTGTTTGTTTGTTTGTTTCTATGTTTGTTTTACTATTCAAACGGACAGTTGAATAGTCCTGTCTCACTAAGATATATGGCAAATATAAAAGTACTACTTTGGTTAGTAGGTCCCATAATACATACAATAATTTAGCATAATCTAATCTCTAGGCATGTATAAACCAAAGATACTGACTTGGAAATTATTGGGAATTGCAGGAATTTGGAAAAAATTCTGGAAGTATTCCAAGGCGATAAATATATAGGCAAGAAAGGAGGTCTTTATTTTTGTGGAAAATCATCTTCCTTGCTGCCATTTAAAATAACCAAGTGTGAAAAGTAACATTACATTTTAATATGTCAAAAATATTCATATAGACAAAATGAAATTGTATGTCTCATATCTATGTGTAGGTTATTGTTAAGATTCAGTATATAAATGTAGTGGACTGAGAAACACTTTAGCTTGTGAGGGAAAAACAATTCTGTTTGAATCACCGTTTCAATTAAATTAGACAATAGTCCCCCTTCTCCCAGGTTTTGCTTTCTCTGATTTCAGTTACCCATGCCAATCCTAGTCTGAAAAGATTAAATGGAAAGTTACAGAAATAAATAACTTACAAGTGTTAAATAGTGTGCAGCTCAGCCTAGCGTAATGATACCTGTAGTCCCACTGGACCCAGCTTGCGCATAGGACGTGAACCCTCCCTTCATCCAGCGTCCCCGCGCTACTTACACTCCATACGCACCGCCTATGAGTGACTTGGTTGCATCCAGACTATTAGGTGTAGCATAATATTATCACAGTGTTTGTGTTCAAATAACCCTTATTTTACTTACTAACAGCCCCAAAGTGCAAGAGTAGTGATGCTGGCAATTCAGACATGCCAAATAAATGCCATCAAGAGCTTTCTTTAGGTAAACGTTCCTGACATAATACGTCATTTTTTTCTTCTTACATTACCACAAGAAGGGTGAGTACAGTATACTAAAATTATTTTGAGAAAGAAACCATATAACTTTTATTATAATATAAAATTATTGTTCTATTTTAATATTCTTGTTAATCTCTTACTATGCCAATTTATAAGTTTAACTCTAAAAGTATGCATGCAAGTAAAAAAAAACAAAAAAACGCAAAAAACATAATGTGTCTGACAAGGCAATGGCACAAAGGATAGAGCGTGGGACTGGAACGCAGAGGACCCAGTTACAAAACCCAGAGGTAGCCGGCTTGAGCATGGGCTCACCAGCTTGAGCGTGGGATCATAGACACTACCCCATGGTTACTGGCTTGAAACCCAAACGTCACTGCCTTGAACATGGGGTCACTCACTCCTCTGTAGCTCTCCACCCCGGTCAAGGCACATATGAGAAAGCAATCAATGAACAACTAAGGATCCACAACGACGAATTGATTCTTTGTATCTCTCTCCCTACCTGTCTGTCTGTCCCTATCTGTCCCTCTCTCTGTCTCTCTGTGCCTGTCACAAACAAACAAACACCATAATGTACACAGGGTTTGGTAGTATCTGCAGTTTCAGGCTTCTACTGGTCATGTTGGATAAGGCAAGACTACTGTGCTAGATTAAAGGACAGTTTTAAATCAAACATATAAATGTGTAATCAAATCTCTTTTAATTTCCCATGTGTCTCACGAAATTCCAAGTGATTTAATCCCTACTTGGCTCAGTGACAAATGTTAGCATCAATGTTAACACCATATGGTGTTATTAGTAACTACAAATAGACAACAGAATAATAAAAATTCTATACTGAGTACCAGTCCTTCAAATTCTAACTTTATGATTGCTGACTATAAAAGTAACATCTTGTTTTAAAACTCATTATAATAAAAAAAAAACCTTGCTATACAAAAATTGACTTTTTATAAGGCATGCCTATTTTTAAAAGGGTAAGCAGGCATAATATAAAGTGTAGAGATTTAATCCTGTAAGGAAGAAATCATGTTGGTAATATAAAATTTAATCTAACTTGAAATTATATATATGTTTTCTTAATGCACTTAAAAAAGACTTTAATACAATCAACTATATTTAAAACTATGCATGAGAAATATACCTTGGTATGGAGAGTGACAACCCTGGGGATATTGTCAGGGCATAGAGATGCATAGTTTATTTACTCACCTCTTATTCCTGCCACAACAGTACTCACTGGACTACAAATAGGAAAATAGTTTTGAAAAAGATTTCCTCATGTATATCACCTAATTTTTAGGTACAAACTCGTCAATAAAGGACAGTATGCAATTTATTTTTCTCCTTCAGCAAAATAGCCCTTACATTTTTTATGAATTTTAAATTTCTACAAATAAAAGCCCATGTCCTAAAGCACAATCAGCATTCTCAACATTGCCACCACAAACCAAATTTAATAAATCATATATTCTTTTCCTACCAAATTATTTTTAAGAGATTTTTTTTTAATTTTATTTATTTATTTTTTACAGAGACAGAGAGTGAGTCAGAGAGAGGGATAGACAAGGACAGACAGACAGGAACGGAGAGAGATGAGAAGCATCAATCATTAGTTTTTCATTGTGCATTGCAACACCTTAGTTGTTCATTGATTGCTTTCTCACATGTGCCTTGACCGCGGGCCTTCAGCAGACCGAGTAACCCCTTGCTGGAGCCAGCGACCTTGGGTCCAAACGGTGAGCCTTGCTCAAACCAGATGAGCCCGCACTCAAGCTGGCGACCTCGGGGTCTCGAACCTGGGTCCTTCCGCATCCCAGTCCGACGCTCTATCCACTGTACCACCACCAGGTCAGGCTTTTCCTACCAAATTAAAAGAAGTTGGAGACATGAATAACTTGATTTTCTTGTAGTGATCTTTGAAAGTAAAGTGAAGAAAAAAAAATGCTCTTTGCTATTTTTCTGAAATTGAATTTTTTTCTATGTGAACTTATACTCCATTTCTCCTATGAGTTTTATTTACCATCTATAGTCTTCATTTGAAAAGTACTTTATAACAACTATTTTGTTTTTAGCTCTAAGATATAATACTTATTGAGGTGTTTTAAAATTTGTGGGGGATTATGTAAAGTATTTCCGTATTGCATATCCAAGTAATTGATATTCCAAATCAAAGACAGTTTAAAACCTAAGGATCTGTCTTAACCTAAGATAATTCAAAAGAATATGGTTTCTATAAACCAGAAACCCTTATATTGATTTGTTGCAACATTTTAATTAAATTGATGCATGTGTGATGTTTTCATTATTGCAAATAGAGAGATGTTGAAAGAATGTATGTATGAGATTCTGGTATAGAGCTTAAATCACTAATATGCATAAAATGAAAAATCAGGCTTAAATGTTAAAATAACAAACTTTAACATTTTGAGATACTAACTTCTAGTACTTAATAAATAAAGCATACTTTTACTTTAAAACAGTGCAATCTTATTTCAATAAAATTCACCGTGTGTTCTTAAACACTTTGAGAAGAGATTTTTTGATTCTCTTGTATTTATTTGTTAAGAAATATAATATCATAATGAACTTGTTTTTGATAAGATTCAATTAATCTTTTTTTTTATGAAAGGGCATGTTCACCATGTCCCTTTTTTTACCTGATCATTTGTATATCCAGGGTGGAGAAGCAGATGGGTGCTTTTCCTGTGATCCTGGGTGAGAATCAAGTCCGGGACTTCCACACACCGGGCCAATGTTCTACCACTGAGCCAAGGCCTGATTTGTAGACTTTGTACATTATTTATTGCCGACCCTTGAAGGGCACAATAGTTAAGATGATTACTTACACCTTCTTGCCAACACTTTCAAATTTTTAATATGTGATTTAGTAATTCAATAATATGTAGAAACAATAAACTAAACATTTAGCTCATCTCTATTTCCTTGCAAGACTATAACAGAATGATATGACTAAATCTATTACTAGTTAAGAAGGTTCATACTTTTCTAGAAGAAAAAACGTAAATAAAAGCCTGTCAGCTAAAATTTAAGCAAGTTATAAGCAACAAGAATATATAAGTTTGCAACTGAGGAAAATAGAAAAAACATGATAGAAGCCTAGATAAGATCTAAGCTCATGAGCAGGAATGAGATGGGACCAAAACTGTGGAAATACAGGTAAGTCCATATATACAGCAACTGTAAATTGTCCCAAATATCCTTCCTCAACCACCACCTCCATTATTACTCAAATTGTATTAAAAAACACAAATCCACTATTCTAAGTAAACAAATTAATAGAAGCTATTTGTCAAAATAAAATGAAATAAATAACTGTAGTGAATTTAGGTTTTCAGTGTACAATTTATTGTAAGTGTGCCCTTTTCTGCTATTTCAAAATAAAATAAATTTATTCTCAAAGGTTATTTCTGAACATTATAAGCTCCTTCAAAATACATATTTATATTTCAAAATTATATTTTTGCCATGGCTGGATAGCTTGGTTGGTTAGCATCATCCCGAAGTTCAGATGTTGCCATTTTGATCCTTGGTCAGGGCACGTACAGGAGCACCTCAATGCTCCCGTCTCTTTCTCTCCTCCTTACTCTCTCACTGAAATCAATAAATTAAAAAATACACTATTTCTCAAGCTCAAAAAATTATCTTCTATTATATCTTTAAGTATAGCTTCTGTTCATTTTTTCTAATGTGCATACAGTCATACCTTAGTGATATCGCAGGCTTGGTTCCAGACCATCATAATAAAGCAAATATTGTGACAAAGCAAGTCAAAAATTTGGAATCTCCAGTACATATAAAAATTATGTTTATCCACCCTGGTCTGTTGGCTCAATGGTAGAGCGTCGGCCTGGCGTGCAGGAGTCCTGGGTTTGATTCCTGGCCAGGGCACACAGGAGAAGCACCCATCTGCTTCTCCACCCCTCTCCCTCTCCTTCCTCTCTGTCTCTCTCCTCCCCTCCCGCAGCCAAGGCTCCATTGGAGCAAAGTTGGCCCGGGCGCTGAGGATGGCTCTATGGCCTCTGCCTTATGCGCTAGAATGGCTCTGGATGCAACAGAGCAGCGCCCCAGATGGGCAGAGCATCGCCCCCTGGTGGGCATGCCGGGTGGATCCCGGTTGAGCTCATGCAGGAGTTTGACTGCCTCCCCATTTCCAACTTCAGAAAAATACAAAAAAAAACCCAAAAATCATGTTTATCCTACAGTATTAAGTATGTAATAGTATTATGTCTAAAAATGACATACATATCTTAATTTAAAAAATACTTTTTACTAAAAACACTAACCATTCTCTGAGCCTTGAGCAGGTCATAATTTTTTTGCTGGTAGAGGTGTTTGCCTTGATAATGATGGCTGTTGACTGATCAGGGAAGATGTTGAAGTTTGGAGTAGCTGTGGCAATATTTAAAAATAAGACAATGGTGAGTTGGCTTTATTGAGTGACTCTTTCACAAATAATTCCTCTGTTGCATGAGATGCTTCTGTTTGACAGCATTTTACTCACTGCAGTAATTCGTTAGAAATTGGAGTCAATCCTCTCAAACCCTGCTGCTGCTTTATCAAGTAATTTTATATAATATTCTAAATGCTTTGTTGTTATTTCAACAATCTGCACAGAATCTTAACCAGGAGTAGATTTCATTTTAAGAAACCACTTTCTTCACTTCCTTAGAAGTATTCAATAATTTCTCATCCATTCAAGTTTTATCATGAGATTATACCAATTCAGTGACATCTTCAATGCCACTTTTAATTCTAGTTCTCATGCTATTTCTAGTACATTTATAGTTACTTTATCCATTAAGGTCCTGGATCCCTCAAATTCATCCCTAGAGGTTGGAATCAACTTCTTCCAAACTCCTATTAATGTTGATATCTTGAACTCTTTCTATAAATCACTGTGGGAAACAGGGTGCAAGTTGCCAGAGTCCTTGCAGTTTAGATTTTTGGGGGACAGAGGTGTGGGAGACTGGCAGTAAACTGACAGAGTACTTGCTGCCCATCCCCCCCCCCCCACCTCACTTACTTGATCAGGTTACTAAAGGCTGTGGGAGACTGTAAACTGACAAAGATCCTTGCAATTTAAGGATTAAGCCAAAGGCTAAACTCTTCCCCATAGCCTCTGATTGTTTGATTGGGTAAAGGCAATTTACATGCCCTTCCCCACACCTCCATGTTAGCTTGTTATAAAGTATCATTCCACTGGGTTTACCTAGAGTACCAAGTCCAAATGAATTTTAAGGAGTTTTATTAAAAAGAGGAGATTCAATAATATGCTGGCTGCATATGACAACATGGGGCATAGCTGACCCAAATCATAGTGCACGCTGACTATAGCCCTGAGGCAGGTTATATACCTTTGATCACACACAGGTTGGTGGGAAAAGGAGGAGGGGGAGAGATGACACAATTCATTAGCAAGCTTATAACATTCATATATAGGATTTATAAAAATATTTCTACACATTAAAATTTACAAGGTAATACAATAGAGGAAAATATTGTTCTACATATAAAAAGATATTCCTAAATTTTCTGGTGTTCATTTGCCATTCCTTTTTCTAGAGCTATATACATTGATTATATGTTTTCAGGAGAGGAGGGGGAGTCTACATGGTGCCAGGGGTTAAGTGTCAGCGAATGGCCCTTTAAAGAAGGGAAAAGAGGAGCGGAAAAGATTCGCTTAATCCAGGGGTCCCCAAACTTTTTACACAGGGGGCCAGTTCACTGTCTCTCAGACCGTTGGAGGGCCGGACTATAAAAAAAAACTATGAACAAATTCCTATGCACACTGCACATATCTTATTTTAAAGTAAAAAAACAAAACGGGAACAAATACAATATTTAAAATAAAGAACAAGTAAATTTAAATCAACAAACTGACCAATATTTCAATGGGAACTATGCTCCTCTCACTGACCACCAATGAAAGAGGTACCCTTCCAGAAGTGCGGCGGGGGGCCAGATAAATGGCCTCAGGGGGCCGCCTGTGGCCCAGGGGCTGTAGTTTGGGGACCCCTGGCTTAATCTCTCCCTCCCCTCCCCACACCTAGGTGTTTACCCTGTTTCTCACAGAGGTGGGGAAGGGGGGATCTAAGTCTCCCCTGCACAAAATCTCTTTACAATACAATGTTGTCTATCCTGAGTTGGTGCAAATCACACACAAGTATAAAAATAATATTTACAAAATCTCTCTGTATGCTTAGCCCAAATTATAAAACGCCTTTTAAGCTTCCTAGTAAAAAGGGGGTTTTCTACACAGTATGTCTCTGCAAGCCAGAAAAACTCCCTCTTTCCTCTTCTAAAATATTAATATTAATTATTCCATTCTTTAGTATCTTACCATAAGCTATGACGCTGATTGTTTCTACTCTTGCTGTCCCTCAAGTCCCTGAAGAGACTGCCATCAGTTTTCTTTTCACCCTTTGTTTTGTGAAGTTAAGATGTTATGCATGGTGGGGGGTTTTCTGGACTTGGGAGAATTCTTGGTTTGCCTCAGAAATGTGACTTTGTATCAGAGATCTCTTTGTTTTGTAAATGGCTTTGCTCTCTGCACTATAAATAAATTTTGGGGAGTACAGGCTTGCTCTTGCAGTCTTGGCAATGAGTTCTCCCAATCCCATCCTTTTTCTCTCTGTGTTTATTTCCTAATCCTGCACCATTCTGTTAAGCCAAATTCGGAGGGACCCAAAACATGAAAGACAGGAACAAGGTCCGTTGTTTACACATCAAAGCTTTATTGTCTAGCTTGGCCAAGCAGCAGCAGCTCTGACAGAAATCTGAGGGAGAGCGCGCCGGCCCTTTGTTCTACCTAGTTTTTATAGTTTTGTAAGTGGGAAGTACAGAAGCAAAAATTGTAATTAGGAGCCCTTTACCACTATTGGTTATAGTCATATGATAGGACCATGTTCAATTTTGCAAGCCATACATCATGTTGGAGAAAACAAAATTTACAAATCAACACAATGGTAGAAAGATATCTCTTTACATATTAAAAGGCCTTCCTATATTTTCTAGTGTTCATCTGCCATCTCTCTGTCCAGAGTCAGACGTATTAACCACATGCATTTACATAGGAGAGGTAGTTTCCGTGGGGACAAATGCCTGCAAATGGCTCACTGCTATAAGAAAAGGCTTGTTTTGGCTTTTCTCTTCCTGCACCTGGCTAGCCATTCATCCCTTTCCCCACAGGTGTGGTGGAATGTCTGGTAATCCATGTCTTCCTCCCTTTGCATTTACAATACAATGCCAAGGGCCATCCTGGTTATGCCAGTCACACAATACAGAGACTATTCTCACAACCTCTCTGCACACCTTAACCCAAATTAATAAAATGTTCTCCAAGCCTCTTAAAATATTAACATTAATTCTGCAGCTTTTGGTACTTTACAACACCTGCGGGTGAAATGGCTCAGTGGCTCCTCAATTCCCATTTGAGACCTGTACAATTACAAGTCATGCTGGTTTGCAACAAATCACAAATGTTCTTTTTTAAAAAAAATTGTATTTATTCATTTTTAGAGAGGAGAGAGAGAGAGAGAGAGGGAGAGAGAGAAGGGGGGAGGAGCAGGAAGCATCAACTACCATATGTGCCTTGACCAGGCAAGCCCAGAGTTTCTGGGCCAGCGACCTCAGCATTTCCAGGTTGACGCTTTATCCACTGTGCCACCACAGGTCAGGCATCACAAATGTTCTTAATGGCATCTAGAACAGTGAATCCTTTCAGAAAGTTTTCAATTTACTTTGCCTAGATCTAGCAGAGGAATCTCTAGTTATGGCAGCTGTAGTCATAAAAATATATTTCTTAAATAGCAAGACTTGAAAATTCAAACTCCTTCTTATCTAGAGAATAGATGTGTTAGCAGGAATGAAAACCACATTAATCTTGTTATACACCTCCAGCAGAGTTCTTAGGGGATGAGGCACATTGTCACTGAATAGTAATTTTTTTAAAAGAAATTTTTTTCTGAGCAGTAGATTTTTAACAGTAGGCTTAAAACAGTCAGTAAACCATGTTATAAATAGATATGCTGCCATCTAGGCTTTGTTATTCCATTTATACAACATAGGAAGAGTAGACTTAGCATAATTCATAACTGTTCTAGGATATTCAGAATGGTAATAGGGCACTGGCTTCAACTTAAAAGGCACCGGCTGCATTAGCTCCTAACAAGATAGTCAGCCTGTCCTTTAAGTGCAGGGATTGAATTCTCTAGTTGAGCTACCAAGTCCCAGATGGCCTGCCTCTTCCAATATAAGGCTATTTCTTCAACACTGAAAAATCTGCTGTTTAGTGTAGTCACCTTCATTACCTTAGCTAGTTCTTCTGGATAACTTCCTCTTTCCTTTCTTCCTTCTTTTTTCCCTTCTACCTTTCCTTCTTTCTATTTTCATATCTTTAATTACCCTTGACAAAGAAATCTTTGTCTGGATTAAGGCATTAATGAACACTAAAATGCAGGTTAAATTTGGTTCTTAGGAGTAGGTTAATTTTTCCCTCAACACCCGTAGATGGAGAGCTGGGTGCTTGTCCCACTTTTTGCGTAATTTTGGTGTGTAAGACTGTATCATCTACTGAGCCTCAGGGGATCAGAGATAAAGTTATATTCAGTCTCCAGGTGAAGCAAATGACAACTGGTCCCCCAATGCCCTCTGCTAACGGGACTGTTAAGTCTCTGCCTCCAGGGCCTGTGGGCATTGCAATCTTCAGGTGCAGGTTCAGTTGTTAACACTTATTTTTGCCCTGTGATTTTTTTTTCTGGAAACTTTAATAATAACACTAGTGTTTTAGTTGGTAAAACTTCTTGTTGAATTAAGAAACAGTCAATCATTATGAATTCAATCATTATGGTCTTTCTCTCCAGGCCTGAGGGCTTATTAATTCAATTTTATCAGCTTGTCTGACTCTTGGAACCCCATCTTACTTTCACCATTTGCAGCGGAGTGTTTTACTAGTTCACAGGAGTATTTTCTTGTAAGGTGTAAACTAATCTACACAAGGATTAGCTATCAACTGTCATAAAACAGAATTTCCATATCAATTTAGTAATATAGAAATGAATCTGCCAAATAACCAAGTATTTAAATTCTTTGCTTAGCACATTATCTTCCTAGGGTAAAGAGCTCCTGGTATAGTAAGAGTCCATCCAAATTCCTGCACTAAGAGACTGGACCATACGTTAGCATGGTTTCTAGCAGTTAAAGGACATATCCTAAAATAAATACTCACCTGTGAAAGCACCAGGAGAATTTACTGTTTCTTCAAGCCAAAACTTGGTGATAGCAGATGGGCCCCTGAATTCCCTCCAAGAACAGTTAGTTACTTTAGATAGTTGGCAATTATAAATCCTTTGACCTTTGAGATGTAAATTTATTATCCAGAACCATTTCCTCAATGACTTGAGAGCCATTATTCAGAGAGAATTCTCACTCTTCTGGCTCCTAGCCCTGTGGGAAGATAAGGGCCTAACTGATGGATGATATGCTCCAAACTACACCCTGAAAGTTTATTTCTCCTCCAGGTAAGTGCCAATTAGCAAACCCAAATGGACTGTCCACATGGACCAAACCCCTCTCTTACCCTAGTGCCTTTCCCCTAGCAGACCCAAATTTTTAAAAGCTTTCCTCTCTTTTGTTGTGGTGAAGTTTGTGTTCAGTTCACTCTGGACTTTCTTCCCTATTGCAATGGTTATTAACTGAGTAATATTTTTCCTAATGCTTTAATTATGTTTATGTTTGACAGTGAACATAATTAACTTAGTTGCAGAAAAATAAGTGATATTAATGATGTTATAGGTACTTATCTAAAAGTAAACATTACTTAAAAAGATCAAGAGATATATTGACTATGTATATATTTTATCTGTTTCCTTTTACTAAGAACTACAGTCAAGACTATTCACATAGTTTCCTTCAATGTGTTAATGAGTGCTGTCATAGTTTTAAATACGTTAGTGTTAATAAAGCTTAACTTATATTTTGGTTATACAAAACAGCAATGCATTTATGGTTTGGTTACACAACAGCCATGCATTTATAGTTCACTTCTCATGTTGAAAAATTACAGATAGACTGACTCACATTATTTTGACTTACTTAATCAATCTAAGGAGTTTTAGGGTGCCTTAGAGTGTCATCTTGAATATTCTGCTAGTGATTGGGACACTAGAATTACATAAATTAAAATAATAGGTATAATGTGCACTGTTTCTTCCTTATTCTTAATACAATAAAAAAGTATATTATAGAGCTATATACATTAAACAAGACCACCATAGTAAACATGTAGAACAAAGGATGAAATGTGGAGAAGTGGCATAAAAAGACAATAGAGTAGCCTTCTGCCTCAAAATCAGATAATCAAATCATCAAAAAGTGCCAATGTACACATATACAAACATATAGACACTTCTGTTTCCACGTCTGCTTTTTTCACGTATAAGATGCACCCACCTTAATTTTGGGGCCCGAAATTTGAAAAATAATATATTACATAAAGTTATTGAAATCAAGTTTTTTTGTTTGTTTTTTGTTTTGACAGAGACAGAGAGAGAGAGTCAGAGAGAGGGACAGACAGACAGGAAAGGAAAGAGATGAGAAACATCAATTCTTCCTTGTGGCACTTTAATTGTTCATAGATTGCTTTCTCATATGTGCCTTGACCAGGGGGCTACAGCAGACCGAGTGACCCCTTGCTCAAGTCAGCGACCTTGGGCTCATGCTGCTAAGTCTTACTCAAACCCGATGAGCCGGGGCTCAAGCTGGCGACTTCTTGGTTTTGAACCTGGGTCCTCCACATCCCGGTCTGATGGTCTATCCACTGCACCACCACCTGGTCAGGCTGAACTCAAGTTTTATTTATCATAAAATTCATACAACTCTTCATCACTGTCAAAACTCCCATCCATTAGCTTGTCCTCATCTGTGTCTGATGACGAATCACTGTCTTCAACAATGAGTGCAAAAACAAGCCAAAAAAGTGGGAAATACAAGTAATAAAATCTATAACCATTGTGTAAAATGCACCCAGTTTTTAGACCTCAAATTTTTTGAAAAAGGGTGCATCTTATACATGGGGAAATACGGTATATTACAAGTTTATTGAAATTGTATTATTTTACTTATTTTTTTATTTATAACTATTTTATAATACTTATATTAAAAACTCCCCAACTAAAGTAATGTCCAAATGTGGGGGAAACATTTGTAAAATAAGAAGGAAATCAGAATTTGGAAAAAGTATAATGTAACAAAATTTAGCAAATGTAATTTATCATTTTTTTATTATTTTTATTTATTGTATTTTATTTTATTTTTATTTTTTACAGAGACAGAGAGAGATTCAGAGAGAGGGATAGACAGACAGGAATGGAGAAAGATGAGATGCATCAATCATCAGTTTTCTGTTGTGACAACTTAGTTGTTCATTGATTGCTTCCTCATATGTGCCTTGACTGTGGGCCTTTAGTAGACCAGGTAACCCCTTGCTCGAGCCAGCAACCTTGGGTCCAAGCTGGTGAGCTTTGCTCAAACCAGATGAGCCTGCGCTCAAGCTGGTGACCTCAGGGTCTCTAACCTGGGTCCTCCACATCCCAGTTTGACGCTCTATCTACTGAGTCACCTGCTGGTGAGGCTATCATTTTTTTTAGGTTGGGGTATAGAGACAGAGAATGGGAAGAAATTATATCTCCGTATACAAGGTTTAACAATAAGTAAGTAATTGGAAAGTTGTTACAACAGGAAATGTTATATAGCTTAAAATGTATTAAGCAAAGAAATGGACACTTGCTCTAGTTAGTCTAGAACAGGGGTAGTCAACCTTTTTATACCTACCACCCACTTTTGTTTTTATTTTATTTTATTTTATTTATTCATTTTTAGAGAAGACAGAGAGAGGGAGAGAGAGAGAGAGAAAGAGAGAGAAGGGGGGAGGAGCTGGAAGCATCAACTCCCATATGTGCCTTGACCAGGCAAGCCCAGGGTTTCAAACCAGCAACCTCAGCATTTCCAGGTCAACACTTTATCCACTGCGCCACCACAGGTCAGGCTACCACCCATTTTTGTATCTCTGTTACTAGTAAAATTTTCTAACTGCCCACCGGTTCCACAGTAATGGTGATTTATAAAGTAGGGAAGTAACTTTACTTTATAAAATTTATAAAGCAGAGTTACAGCTAGTTAAAGCATATAATAATAATTACTTACCAAGTACTTTATGTCGGATTTTTGCTAAGTTTGGCAGAATAAATATTTATAAAACAATTTACTATAGTTAAATCTATCTTTTTATTTATACTTTGGTTGCTCCACTGGAACCCACCATGAAAGCTGGAATGCCCACTAGTGTGCAGTAGAGACCAGGTTGACTACCACTGGTCTAGAACTTAAATTGCAATCAAGACATTTTCAGGACTATCTCGTGAGCTAGTTTACATGTTTCTGTAAAACATAAAAATAAATATACAAACTGTCTCTGTCACAAGTGAAAGGAAAACATCATCACTACCATTTTTAACAAAGGATATTTTAGAATATATATTCAGTGTATTTGCATCTAGTACTAGGAATATAGGAAACGTATGTAAAGAGGAAATTTTACTATAAATTTTTACACATTAACTTGTTTTAAATTTTGTATGAGATGACTTTACAGACATGTGTTAGGCATTATCTAACTCCTTCAGTTATTATGGTGATTGAAATTTCCAATTTGTGAAGCTTTATAAGTCTGTTAAGCACTGAACAAGAAAACCAAATATTATACTATGGTAATAATTCAAATAAGCCATACTTCCATTTAAAATTTTGTTCCTATTATTATTTTAATTGTTTTATTAGAAACATTCACAAATGGTACTTTTGATTCTATGCCTTAAAATTAATGGTATGTAATAGAGAAACTTCTAATCTTTTATGCTTTCTCCCTTTGGACTTTATTGGTAAATTTGATATTTTTATTATTTACATGGTGCTGTACAAAAGTATGTCAGTTAATTTGCATTAATTGGTTACAGATAAAAATCTATATGAATAACAATAATAAAGATAATTTTTTTTAAAAAATTATATATTTATATTCTTTAAGTCTACTACATCAGTGCTAAAAAAAAAACCCACAAGAAAAACTTCTTTGTTTTTATTCCTTCTAACACCCTGAAATAGAGACTGAGTATATAATGCTATGAGTATTTAGGAGGTTCTTCTTCAAAGTCATTTTCTGGACGTTGTTTTCCCTACCATGCTTTTCATTCAGCTTTCATTACCATTCAACAGATATAGACTACAGGGTAGAGGTGGGTAGTGTGTAGTAATCATGATTGGAGTATTTTTACTCTAGAGTGTGAACAGAAACTGTCAAGGTAGAGTAATTTACTATCAAGGATCTATAATGGAGCCAGGGGCCACTAAGATATTTGTCTTACACACATTCCACCCAGCATGTTTCTCCATGAACTTTTGTCCTTCTAAGCACCGCTTGGATCTTATCTCTTCCTTACCATGGCACTCAGACCACACGTATTGTGCTCCTTGCTTAGAAAGGATCCAATCTGTTTCCTCTACCGGCATCTTTCATGTGCATGTTGGACTGAGCCAATCCTCATTAATCTTGCCAGAAGCCTTTTTATACATCCAGCCTACAGAGTCTTTGAAAGCCCTGCCTCTCCTTGTTCCATCTGGAGCATGCTGTCACCTCAGTCTGTGTCTATCTCGGTTGCAACCTCTAGCCTCAAATCAATGCTTTTATTTTCTTCTAGTTTAAACCTCTTTCTGGATTAACAGGGAGACTAAGGCAATGGAAGCAAGATGAACCTAAGGTCTAAAGTTATAAATAAGAACTGCATATTAATTATATCTGTAGAGGTAGGTTTTTGTTCTGGCTCAGTCTGTGGAATAGAAATAAAAGAACTCTTGCAGTATTGTGTTAGGTCAAGCCATAAGAATTATTTTACTATAGTTTACAGAGTTCAATCTCAGTTTCAATTCATCTCAATGCAGAAAAAGCACCATATATTATATATAACTGAATTTGCTTCACCCTCATCTACAGGATTCAGAGCAAGTTAACCTTCAAAATTATTGATAGTGACCTAGTTTGAAAGAACAGTGGAAGGCTGAAGATGCTTTTTATGTGAAATTAGCTCATCCACAGCTGTTTAATGCAACTGTAGTACAGGAAGTGAGGTCATCCTTCAGAGAGAATGAAAGAAAAAGCTGCTGTACTGGCACTTTAAGATCAAAAGAAGCTGCCATCTGCAGAGTCAGGCAGCAGAGTGGAATGATTCAATTTAAAGCTGAACAACTTAAGAACATCTTAAACATCTAGAGGTGTCTCATTCTATTGACAAAGCAGCAATGGAGAACATAAATATCACTGAATGAAGCCAACCTTCCTGGACCCTTTCCTGATAGCCCTATATTACTATATTTAGGTCAAAGTCTGTTGGCATCCTTTAGGCCTTTTGGTTTCAGAGAGTGAATGATAGATATGTGGGATTTAGAATTGAATTTAACAAATTTTATATCACTGTGTAATATGGTACTTTCTCTTTCTCAGAGAACACAATTAGTTAAAAAAAAAGATTTAGGTGGAATAATTAAAAATACACCGTTTTTCCCTTTTTTCTTTTTTTCCTTTTTCTTTTTCTTTTTTCTTTTTTTTTTTTTTTTTGTATTTTTCTGAAGCTGGAAACGGGGAAAGACAGTCAGACAGACTCCCGCATGTGCCCGACCTGGATCCACCCGGCACGCCCACCAGGGGCGATGCTCTGCCCCTCAGGGGCGTTGCTCTGCCGCGACCAGAGCCACTCTAGCGCCTGGGGCAGAGGCCAAGGAGCCATCCCCAGCGCCCGAGCCATCTTTGCTCCAATGGAGCCTTGGCTGCGGGAGGGGAAGAGAGAGACAGAGAGGAAGGGGGGGGGTGGAGAAGCAAATGGGCACTTCTCCTATGTGCCCTGGCCGGGAATCGAACCCGGGTCCCCCGCACACCAGGCCGATGCTCTACCGCTGAGTCAACCGGCCAGGGCCCCTTTTTTCTTTTGACTAAAAAATTGTAGAGCATTTCTGCTACCTTAATCAAAGCAGGGAGTCATTCAGGATATTTCAAAGAGGATAGCAGGTGCTTTTTTTATGGAAAATAAACTTAAAGAAATAGAGGAGGTGTCTAGATCAGACAGAAAGAGAAAAGAGGTGACATCATTCCACCAGCCTGACTTGGGCTTTCAAACAGTGTTATCCAGAAAACAGATGCTGTCAGGTAAGCCCAAACCCACTGCTTTTGTTGCCAGTGGAAGGGGAATTCTTCCAAAGAGTCTTAGGTTCTTATGAAGTCATGAAAACAGCATTTTGGGTGCCCAGGCATGAAGAATGGGAGCAATAATGGCAGGTTTTTTGGAGCCAAAATAAAGGACTGCTCCCAGTGCCCAGGTTCTCATCCAGGACCAGGTGGCTCAGCTCTGTCTCTCTGTGGAAGATGCCCAACCAGGGCCTCCGACCTGCCCTTGTCCTCACCAAACCCAGAAGAGCCAGAGCCCAGAGATGCTGTGTCATTATCCTGCCACTGCCAGGACGTCTGAAGCTTCATTGGTTCAGTTTAGTCCATGCCAAGGCTTCAGTTGTTCAGCTCAGTCTCTGCCCCCCTCTGGCTAGCTTAGCCTCTGTTCCCAGAGGTGCTCCAGACAGCACTGTGCTGCTGGACCCTGTATTTGAGCGTGCGTGGCTGCTATGGAGGGAGAATGTGCATGAATGAATGAAAAAACGGGTCTCAAGCCTTTGTTAAGCTTTGATTATATTATCTTGGGTATAGAAAGGCTTAAGCTTGCTTTAAAACTAATCAATCTCTTTCTTTGGCTCTTTATGGGCTTCTGCTAGGTCCTCCCCCAAACAATTCCTTTTCTGAATCTTCCCGAGTCTCAATCTCTTATCCAGTCTGATCTTTCCCCCAGATTTTCCGGGTCTAGACTCCTCCTATTTATAGTTGGAATCTTGGCTTCTACTGCATGTCTCGACAGAGGAATTTTCTGTTTACTGGTTCTCTCTTCCCTCATTTATCTGAGGGAACAGACTAGTTGTCCCACAAGGGGATTGGAAGACTAGTTCTTTTTGCCTGGGGGAATAGAAGAATGTTTATCCCCTTGGTGGGGTGATAAGGCTATCCAGTGGTAGGATTCAAATAATTAAACAACCAGTTCTCTGCCCTAATGACCATTTTAAGTATAAAAAAATGATATACAGAAAGGTAGTTTTTTATTTTATACATTTAATACTTAAATAACAATAAGAGGTACACAAAACCAGATTATGTTATAAAAAAGTGTTAAAATATTAATGAAAAATATTAAATAATACATGACTATAAAACTATTATTTAAGGTATTTCTATATTGCTTCTTGATTGGCATCCTAACTTGCAATTTCTTAACTTTTATCCAAGCATCATTGGCTGTGTGATTTATCCTTAACCATATTTTCACTGTAGGAGTATGATCCCATGCCTTTAGAAGTAGGCTGATTAGATTAATGGTCATTGTGTTTGATACATTAGAAAGAACCCTGATTACAAGTGCCATTTTAACAACTCATTCACCTAACTCATCCAAAAGATTAGGTATCAGTTCTGCTGAACCGGTGCAAACTGGCTGAATTTCACCACTGAGAAGCTATCACCTGGATTGTGGGATACTGTAAGTGGCAAAGTAAAAAGGCTGTTTCCCCCCACACACACACCTTTATATTGGCTATGAGGCTAAGTATTTGCACTCATCCCATCACTCAACTTCACTTGCTTGTTTAAATTGCTAGAAGCAATTTACAGGCCCTTCCTCTCACTCTTTGTTTGATCTGATGTTGGTTGATTTCAGTTTTGCAGGGTGGATGGTTTCTGCACTTGGGAGAATTCTTGGGTTGCCTTGGAGATGTGTGACTTTGTATGAGAGACTTCTTTATTTGCATATGGCTATATAATAAAGCAGACCAGGGGCTGTTGGCCTTTTGGAAGCTATTTTTTGCATTGCAAAGAGTCCTCCTGAGCCCATCCTTTTTTCTCTTTAAGCCTATTTTCTTAATTCTGTGCCATTCCCTCTCAGGACCTGGAATTACTAGCTGTGCTGGTCCGCGTCACTGAAGTATCTAGAAGTTATGACTTCTTAGTTAATCAGGCTTAGATATCTGATTCAATTTGCTCCTTTTCTTTGTTAACAACTAACTAGCTATCTACAGTAACACTTTCATGGGGCCAGCTCAGCCCACAACAAAACCTCCCTCTGCACCTCATCTTAGCTCAGGGCATGTTCCCCTCCCTCATTGAAGGACCTGGCTGAGAGCGAATTCACTGTCACTGCTTTATAAATAGAGACCATAGCATTTGTTCCAACATTCACTTTGCCCTCTGATAGCAAATATTGTCTGTAACCTTTTGAGCCTTTGATATTCCTCTCAGAGCTATATTTTTGTTTTCTCTGGACTACAAATTTCTTTTCAGATATTGCAAAACAACAATATATCAAAAAAAAAATCTCTGTCCAAACAAAACAAAATAGGGAAGTACTGAAGAAAGTAACATACCACAAAAATACACCACAAAATCCACCAGACTTTTGAAGACAATTCCATGGGCTACATGGAAGTGATCATAAGCAAAAGTCATTTTCCTGCTCAATTGTTTTGGATGCCCCCATCATCAGTTCATAGAGAATGAATACGAGAGAGGACTGGGCCAGCGCAGGGGCAGCGTGAGGGAATACGAGCCTGCCATCCTTTCTCCTGTCCAGTGCCTCCCACAAACCTCATCACACTTTCTTCCATTTTCTCCCACTTCCTCAAAAAAAACAAAAAACAAAAAACAAAAACCTGAAATAAACTATATCATTTCTAAATATTTAAAATTTATCTTGATTTTTCTTTTTGTTAATCTAAACATAAAACATTTAAAAATGGAAATCAATATCAGTTACAGCAATATTTTCAATAAAGATTACATAAATATACAGATGAAAAATTAAACTACCCACTGGGTGTGAGTGCATAGGTTATTAATACCATAAAATTAACTACATATTTATGTTAATGAGTCATTGTGTTATAAAATAAGTTCCTCATAGTTTAAATGTATCATCACAAATTATTAAGATAAATTTCACTTCATAAAAAAAAAAGAAGGAGAACCATAACAACAGTAAAAGCAGGGAGTTACTTCTGGAGACACGTATCACATGCAAATTTCAGCACTGTTCAAGGATATCCATTTGGTAAATTGAAAAGAGACAGAAAACAATACTAGAGATACATTTGGTGGCTTCCAAAAAGGTGAAGGAGAAAACATTTAAAACTGAATGTAAGGATTAAGTATCATCTATTATAGCAACAAATGAACTACCATGAGACCAAGAGAGCAATTTAAGATTATAAATAACTGTATTTATGAGACACAAAACCATAATGACCAAAATGTAAAAAGACAATTCATGGCTAAGGTCTTCACCAATGGTCTAGTAACAAGAATTAAAAGTGAAACATGAGAGTAATGGCGGAGTAGGAAGCGATACCGATAAATCTCCCCCAAAACTCAACAAGATCTTCAACCAGAAACAGAAAAACCTATACTTGGAGCTTCCAGATTCTTCGCAATACACCCAAAGGTATGATTGAGTGAAAAATTGGCTAAATATATAACCAAACCCCGAAGGAAATAGGGAGTAAGAAATGCTCCGCCTTCCTCACTAACCTAAACAGGGCGGCTTTCTCTGGTAACTGTGAATATAGAAACTGAGGCGGGCAAAGGGGGTGAATAGATCCAGGCCGCCGCAGCAAAAAACGGCCGAACCAGGCTGTGGCTCAAAGATCTAAGCCGAGGAAAATCTGATCCTGTGGCAACCCGGGCAATACAAGCTAACACTCGTGCCAAACCCAAACAAAGAAAGACAAGCGGAGCGGCCATTTTACCCGGTCTCCTGGTCGGTGCGCAGTTAGTGGAAGAGAGATTTCTTCCTAAGCCGCGGAAGTGGGTGCCCGTGTTGCCCCACGGAGAGGCAGGGTCAGAGGCCTTTCTGTGGGCTGAGGGCAGAGTCTCTGGGCAGCCCCAGCGCCCTGGGAAAGCCACGCATGGGAGGGAGTGAGAACTAATCCCAACGGTGGAGATTTTCCGTGCTGGAGGCTGTTTCACTCAGAGGGAACCACGGCTGGCCTCATATCCTGGTTTGCGCGCGCAGATAAGGAGTGAGCGATTCCTCCGAGTGCCTCGGCAGTGCGCGTCCGTGTTATCGCACAGAGGGGCAGAGTCAGGGGCCTTTGTGTGGACCAAAGCGGAATCTCGGGCCGCCCCAGCGCCTTGCAAAAGCCGCACACGGGGACAGAGCGAGACTCAATTCCAACGCTGCAACTTTTCCCTGCGGTTGGGGGTTTCACTCAGAGCGTGAGACTGCTGGCCGGATATCCTGGTTGCAGACAGTGAGTGAGAGTTTCCTCCAAGCGCCCCCCAGAAGTGGGCGCCCGCTTGTGTTACCGGATAGAGTGGCAGAGCCAGAGGTCTTCGAGTGGGCGGAAAGCCCGCCTGATTATGCTAGCAGCTCTGACTGACTGAGCCTTACCCAGAGCCCTGTGCTGAGTGGAAATAGAGTGGGGAGTTGCCAGCAATTTGAGCCTCTTACTATCCAGGCAGAGGCAGCAGCAACCCCATACCTGGACTATCAGGCTACTAATTGAGGAAGGAAAGACTAGGAGAAAGGCTCCAGGAACACGGACTCTCTCACTGTCGGAGCCTATAAATGCTAATGAGCCTCGACTCCCAACGAGAATAAAGCACAATACATGACATTGCCAGAGACTTATCAACTGCAAACCTCTACCTGAGCGTGCCAAAGGGGCAGAACCCGGGGTACAGAGTCACCGACCAGGAAGAGGGAGAGAAAAGAAAAAGCAAGAAGATAACCTCTCAAAATCAAGAATAATCTGCAGACTTTATAACCTATCCCATTTTATTATATTTGTTTGTTTGTTTCTCTTATCTTCATTCTTGATACTTTTTTTTCCTCCTCCAATTTGGCCGATTAACTCTCTACCGGTCTTACTCTCTCCTCTCCTTGAACTACACTACCCATAAGTGTTACATCTCCCATTATCATTTCTCTTCTCTTCCTTTCTCTCTATGAGGGTTGCACTCCAAAACCTTTAACTCTCTCTCTCTCTCTCCTTTCTTTTTTCTTCTTTTAGTGGTTCCCTCTTTTTTTCTCTCTCTCTCTTTCTTTTCTCCCTCTATATTAGTTTCTTCCTTTCTCCTTTACATCTCCTCTCATTCAAACCTCAATGACAAACAAATTCTCTTATCTGGGACTCAAAACTATGTTTGTGGCATTTTGGGGGGTTTTTACTTCACCTTTTTAACTCAATAGCAGTGCTCCCATCCCTGGCTCTCCATATTATCTAGTTCTTGTTCCACTAAATACAATAGTAAGTTTTTAATTTGTCCCCCCATTTTTCCATTTTCCTCTTATTCCTCTCATCATAACTCTTAGAAAACCAACACCTAAAAGCAAATCATTTTATTCTTGACCCAAATTTTTTCCTTATTTGCTTTTTGTGGGTCCATACGCTCTTTTTTTTTTCTTTTTTCTTTTTTTTTTTTTTTTTTCCTTTTTTTTTTTTTTTTCTCTCTCTTTTTTGCCCCTTTATTACTTTTCCCCAATTCAGGCCCTCCATCACAGGCATTGTTTGTTATAACTCACAGTCCACCACAAGATTTTCTCAAGAAAGAGGGGAGAGGAAAGGAGAGGAAAAAAAGAGGGGGGGAATAATTTCCTTTTTTAAAAAATTTTTATTTTATTTTATTTTTCTTTATTTCATTATTAATTTTTTTTAAAAAAAACAACTCTTTTCGATTTGTTATTTTTTTATTTTTTTTAACTTTTTATTCTTTATTAAATCTCATTAATACTATCAACAAAACCACCCTCAGATGCCATTAAGAAAGAGAATATCGAATATCATGGATACAAAAGAAAGAGAGGTAACACAGCTAGATGAGGAAAAATCTATGGAGAAAAATTTAATATATTGGAAACCTTGGAGCTAAATGACAGAGAATTCAAGATAGAAATCCTAAAAATCCTCCGAGATATACAAGAAAACACAGAAAGGCAATATAGGGAGATCAGAAAACAACTCCATGAACACAAAGAATATATGTCCAAGGAAATTGAAACTATAAAAACAAATCAAACAGAGATGAAAAACTCAATTCACGAGCTGAAAAACGAAGTAACAAGCTTAGCTAATAGAACAGGTCAGATAGAAGAGAGGATTAGTGAAATAGAAGACAAGCAACTTGAGGCACAACAGAGAGAAGAAGAAAGAGACTCAAAAATTGAAAAAAATGAGATAGCCCTACAAGAATTATCTGACTCCATCAAAAAGAATAACATAAGAATAATAGGTATATCAGAGGGAGAAGAGAGAGAAAATGGAATGGAGAACATACTTAAACAAATAATTGATGAGAACTTCCCAAGCCTGTGGAAAGAACTAAAGCCTCAAGTTCAAGAAGCAAACAGAACTCCAAGTTTTCTTAACCCCAACAAACCTACTCCAAGGCATATCATAGTGAAATTGACACAAACCAACAGCAAAGAAAAAATTCTCAAGGCAGCCAGGGAAAAGAAGAATACAACATATAAAGGAAGGCCCATTAGATTATCATCAGATTTCTCAGCAGAAACTCTACAAGCTAGAAGAGAGTGGACCCCAATATTTAAAGTCCTGAAAGAGAGGAACTTTCAGCCACGAATACTATACCCATCAAAGCTATCCTTCAAATACGAAGGAGAAATAAAAACATTCACAGATACAGAAAAGATGAGGGAATTTATCATCAGAAAACCCCCACTCCAGGAATTACTAAAGGGGGTTCTCCAATCAGATACAAAGAACAAAAAAAAAACAGAGCCACAAGTAAAAGCTCCAAGAAGAACACAATAAAACCAAATTTAAACTGTGACAACAACAAAAAGAAAGAGGGGGAGAAGACGGAGATTAACAGTAGCAAAGGACGATGGAGTGCAAAAGTACTCACAAAATAGTTCGCTACAATGAACAGGGTAGGGACCCTTTTCATTACTCAAAGGTAACCACCATTGAAAAAACCACCACAGAAGCACATGAGATAAAAAAGATAGCAACAGAGGAAAGATGTATGGAATACAACCAAATAAAAACAAAAGATAGAAAAACGAAAGAGAAGGATCAAACAAGACACAAAACTAACAGAAAGCAAGATATAAAATGGCAATAGGGAACTCACAAGTATCAATAATTACACTAAATGTAAATGGATTAAACTCACCAATAAAAAGGCACAGAGTAGCAGAATGGATTAAAAAAGAAAATCCAACTGTATGCTGCCTACAGGAAACTCATCTAAGTAACAAGGATAAAAACAAATTCAAAGTGAAAGGCTGGAAAACAATACTCCAAGCAAATAACATCCAAAAAAAAGCAGGTGTAGCAATACTCATATCGGATAATGCTGACTACAAGACAGGAAAAGTACTTAGAGACAAAAATGGCCATTTCATAATGGCTAAGGGGACACTGAATCAAGAAGACATAACAATTCTTAATATATATGCACCAAACCAAGGAGCACCAAAATATATAAGACAGCTACTTATTGATCTTAAAACAAAAACTGACAAAAATACAATCATACTTGGAGACCTCAATACACCGCTGACGGCTCTAGATCGGTCATCCAAACAGAGAATCAACAAAGACATAGTGGCCTTAAACAAAACACTAGAGCACCTGGATATGATAGACATCTACAGGACATTTCATCCCAAAGTGACTGAGTATACATTTTTCTCCAGTGTACATGGATCATTCTCAAGAATTGACCATATGTTGGGCCACAAAAACAATATCAGCAAATTCAGAAAAATTGAAGTTGTACCAAGCATTTTTTCTGATCATAAAGCCTTGAAACTAGAATTCAACTGCAAAAAAGAGGAAAAAAATCCCACAAAAATGTGGAAACTAAACAACATACTTTTAAAAAATGAATGGGTCAAAGAAGAAATAAGTGCAGAGATCAAAAGATATATACAGACTAATGAAAATGACAATACGACATATCAGAATCTATGGGATGCAGCAAAAGCAGTGATAAGAGGGAAGTTCATATCACTTCAGGCATATATGAACAAACAAGAGAGAGCCCAAGTGAACCACTTAACTTCCCACCTTAAGGACCTAGAAAAAGAAGAACAAAGACAACCCAAAACCAGCCGAAGAAAGGAGATAATAAAAATCAGAGCAGAAATAAATGAATTAGAGAACAGAAAAACTATAGAAAAAATTAATAGAACAAGGAGCTGGTTCTTTGAAAAGATCAACAAAATTGACAAACCCTTGGCAAGACTTACCAAGGAAAAAAGAGAAAGAACTCATATAAACAAAATCCAAAATGAAAGAGGAGAAATCACCACGGACACCGTAGATATACAAAGAATTATTGTAGAATACTATGAAAAACTTTATGCCACTAAATTCAACAACCTAGAAGAAATGGATAAATTCCTAGAACAATACAACCTTCCTAGACTGAGTCAAGAAGAAGCAGAAAGCCTAAACAGACCTATCAGTAGAGAAGAAATAGAAAAAACCATTAAAAACCTCCCCAAAAATAAAGTCCAGGCCCTGACGGCTATACCAGCGAATTTTATCAAACATTCAAAGAAGACTTGGTTCCTATTCTACTCAAAGTCTTCCAAAAAATTGAAGAAGAAGCAATACTTCCAAACACATTTTATGAGGCCAACATAACCCTCATACCAAAACCAGGCAAGGATGGCACAAAAAAAGAAAACTACAGACCAATATCTCTAATGAATACAGATGCTAAAATACTAAACAAAATACTGGCAAACCGAATACAACAACATATTAAAAAAATAATACATCATGATCAAGTGGGATTCATCCCAGAATCTCAAGGATGGTTCAACATACGTAAAACGGTTAATGTAATACACCATATCAACAAAACAAAGAACAAAAACCACATGATCTTATCAATAGACGCAGAAAAGGCTTTCGATAAAATACAACACAATTTTATGTTTAAGACTCTCAACAAAATGGGTATAGAAGGAAAATATCTCAACATGATAAAGGCCATATATGATAAACCATCAGCTAACATCATATTAAATGGCACTAAACTGAAGGCTTTCCCCCTTAAATCAGGAACAAGACAGGGTTGTCCACTCTCTCCACTCTTATTTAATGTGGTACTAGAGGTTCTAGCCAGAGCAATCAGACAAGACAAAGAAATAAAAGGCATCCATATCGGAAAAGAAGAAGTAAAGGTATCACTTTTTGCAGATGATATGATCCTATACATCGAAAACCCAAAGAATCCACAAAAAGACTACTAGAAACAATAAGCCAATACAGTAAGGTCGCAGGATACAAAATTAACATACAGAAGTCAATAGCCTTTCTATATGCCAACAATGAAACAACTGAGAAGGAACTCAAAAGAATAATCCCCTTCACGATTGCAACAAAAAAAATAAAATACTTAGGAATAAACATAACAAAGAATGTAAAGGACTTATATAATGAAAACTATAAACCATTGTTAAGGGAAATCGAAAAAGATATAATGAGATGGAAGAATATACCTTGTTCTTGGCTAGGAAGAATAAATATAATCAAGATGGCTATATTACCCAAAGCTATATACAAATTTAATGCAATTCCCATCAAAATTCCAATGACATTTTTTAAAGAAATAGAGCAAAAAATCATCAGATTTATATGGAAGTATAAAAAACCCCGAATAGCCAAAGCAATCCTAAAGAAAAAGAATGAAGCTGGGGGCATAACAATACCTGACTTTAAACTATATTATAGGGCCACGATAATCAAAACAGCATGGTATTGGCAGAAAAATAGACACTCAGACCAATGGAACAGAATAGAAAGTCCAGAAATAAAACCACATATATATAGTCAAATAATTTTTGATAAAGGGGCCAACAACACACAATGGAGAAAAGAAAGCCTCTTCAATAAATGGTGCTGGGAAAACTGGAAAGCCACATGCAAAAGAATGAAACTGGACTACAGTCTCTCTCCCTGTACAAAAATTAACTCAAAATGGATCAAAGATCTAAACATAAGACCTGAAACAATTAAGTACATAGAAGAAGACATAGGTACTCAACTCATGGACCTGGGTTTTAAAGAGCATTTTATGAATTTGACTCCAATGGCAAGAGAAGTGAAGGCAAAAATTAATGAATGGGACTACATCAGACTAAGAAGTTTTTGCTCAGCAAGAGAAACTGATAACAAAATAAACAGAAAGCCAACTAAATGGGAAATGATATTTTCAAACAACAGCTCAGATAAGGGCCTAATATCCAAAATATACAAAGAACTCATAAAACTCAACAACAAACAAACAAACAATCCAATAAAAAAATGGGAAGAGGATATGAATAGACACTTCTCCCAGGAAGAAATACAAATGGCCAACAGATATATGAAAAGATGCTCATCTTCTTTAGCTATTAGAGAAATGCAAATCAAAACGGCAATGAGATACCACCTCACACCTGTTCGATTAGCTGTTATTAGCAAGTCAGGTAATAGCAAATGTTGGAGAGGTTGTGGAGAAAAAGGAACCCTCATACACTGTTGGTGGGAATGTAAAGTAGTACAACCATTATGGAAGAAAGTATGGTGGTTCCTCAAAAAACTGAAAATAGAACTACCTTATGACCCAGCAATCCCTCTACTGGGTATATATCCCCAAAACTCAGAAACATTGATACGTAAAGACACATGCAGCCCCATGTTTATTGCAGCATTGTTCACAGTGGCCAGGACATGGAAACAACCAAAAAGCCCATCAATAGATGACTGGATAAAGAAGATGTGGCACATATACACTATGGAATACTACTCAGCCATAAGAAATGATGACATCGGAACATTTACAGCAAAATGGTGGGATCTTGATAACATGATACGAAGCGAAATAAGTAAATCAGAAAAAAACAGGAACTGTATTATTCCATACGTAGGTGGGACATAATAGTGAAACTAAGAGACATTGATAAGAGTGTGGTGGTTACCGGGGGGAGGGGGGAATGGGAGAGGGATAGGGGGTGGGAGGGGCACAAAGAAAACAAGATAGAAGGTGACAGAGGACAATCTGACTTTGGGTGGTGGGTATGCAACATAATTGAAAGACAAGATAACCTGGACTTGTTATCTTTGAATATATGTATCCTGATTTATTGATGTCACCCCATTAAAAAAATAAAATTATAAAAAAAAAAAAAAAAAGAAAACATTTATTAGCAAAGAAAAAAAAAAAAAAAGAAATGATGACATCGGATCATTTACAACAAAATGGTGGGATCTTGATAACATTATACAAAGTGAAATAAGTAAATCAGAAAAGAACAGGAACTGCATTATTCCATACGTAGGTGGGACATAAAAGTGAGACTAAGAGATATTGATAAGAGTGTGATGGTTACGGGGGGAGGAGGGGAGAGGGAGAGGGAAAAGGGAAGGGGGAGGGGCACAAAGAAAACTAGATAGAAGGTGACAGAGGACAATCTGACTTTGGGTGATAGGTATGCAACATAATTGAATGACAAGATAACCTGGACATGTTATCTTTGAATATATGTATCCTGATTTATTGATGTCGCCCCATTAAAAAATAAAATTATTAAAAAAAAAAATAGTGAAACATAAAACATTTCTACTGAAACCTAGATGAATTTAATAATTAAATTTATTTATGTTTAAAATGAAAATTACTAAAAAGTATATGACTTATTTGATAGAATAAATTTAATTATTCTCCAGTCCCTGGTTATCCATATAAAATTCTGATTTTCAGAGTTTTTAAAATATTGCTTAAAGCAATGTATAACCTGAATAATTGATATTTGAAAGAACAATTTATATATTTTTTAGTTGCTGTTAATGCTAAAGGGAATGCGTTAAAAAAATTCACTGTTACAGCTCTCACATTACACTATTAATAACTTCAAAAAGTATTTCATCACTTGAAAAATAACTTTGTCATAAATAGAAAGTGATATGGAAAGTGTCATAATAGAAATGTTTTACATATTATACATTTAATGCTGGCTTTTCTCCAAAACAAGAAAATATTTAGGACTATAATTTCAGAAGTATAAACATATACCTCTAGATGACCATAATTATTCTGAAGATTAAGAAATATGATGCTCTGTTTTCTCTCTTAGGGAAAAGAAACTATAAAAGATTATATATATATATATATATACACACACACACACATATTTAGAGGTACAGATGAAGAATGCGTTCTGATTTTTTTACCCTTATTCTTTATCTTGCTTCTGTTATTATTTTTTGAAAAAATAGTGGCTCTGAATCTTGACCACTATCTTATATGAATCATTGTATTTATGTATTTGTATAAAAATGCCATGATTCAGTTTATACATAGGAGGGTTCATATGGGAAGTTTTATCTCAAGGTTTTCCAGGTAATAGCAGTCCCTGTAGTTGAAGCAGATGGGGATGGACTGTCATCTACCTGAATGTTCTCTCAGGTAGAAGAAGCCAATTCAAGAAGTTTAAGCCTTGTCCTAGAAAAAAAATCCTTCCTTCAAAGATAAGTCAAAAAGTGGTACAAAATCCCAGCTCTCTTGTCTCAATTAGAGTGACCTCTGAAAGCCCACCCAGCTTTTGAGCTTCTGCTGGGATTTCCGATGTCTTCTTGCAATTTCTGTGCAGATGAAATTTTATTTCTGCTCAGTCCTACAGCTTCACTTCTTTACAGGCGTTAGTCCAGTGCCCAATAAACTTCTGCATGCAGTTCAGCTCAGGGTCTGTTTCTAGAGTACAATACTCAACATAAGCATACAATTGAAAAAAACATGAAGGTCCATTTTGGTATCACAGGGGATCAGATTGTCAGATTAAACTCGGGTGAACTACGGATCTTATCCACTTTCAAGTTTATAAATACTTGAAGACTACAAATGATCAAAATGCACCAGCAAAGAAGCCAGAGATCCAGAGTCTCTTGCAATACCTCTCAGGTTCTTTTTTCTAGTTGGACACACTCAGGCTTTGTAAAACAGATGAAATGTCCAATGAAGTGAGAGATAAGCTCACTTCCACAAACATAACCATTTAGGTCCTAAAACAGCTGCAGTTTATACTCAGTTAAACAGCTTATGTGACATTGTCAAGGGGAGCCATTTCCTATAAATCCATGGACCCTAGGTGTGCCACCAGTTAGTAATCCTAGATAACAGGGCACAATCAGTTAAAAGCATTTCATAGATAAGAACTCTCTTGCCAGAATTTTTTTTCTCCCAAGAGATCTGCTATTATTATATTTATAAGGAGATTAGACTGTGACACCTGTCTTCTTTTCAGTGGAAAAGAAGAGAACAGATCACAAACTTGATGCTAACTCCTTGCTCTCCATCTATTACCAGAGCAGATTAATAAATTGTAATATAGTTATAATTTATTGATGATCTACAAATAGATCATCAAAAAATAAAGAAAATGAATAAAATACAACTTTCTCAGCAACCTAGATGAAACTCATAAGCATAATATTAGGTAAGTTTTTGAACACAGGCAAAACTTCACTATATGTTAATAGTCAATATGATACTAAACTTTGGAAAGATGAAATGTAATATAAATGGAAGGCAGTATGAAGAGGTTTTAGGGTGCTGTTCCATGACTTGATGTAAAGCCAGGAGCCACAGACACCATCACAGCTGCCTGGCCCATGCAGGTTTGCATAGGATTCAGACAGTCAGTAATGAAAGAATGGAGCCAAGAACTGGTGGGCCATTACCTTTAATCCTAGCTTGCACCTGGTGGGCTAGTAAAAACACACACTGGGCTCCAAAAGCCACTCATTCAATGCTCACAAAGCTACTGACTTATCTGAGTTTCCTAGAATCGAAGGTTTCTAGCTCACCAGACTTATTCACCTCTGTTCCCCATCTCCTCTCTCTGCACAAACTCTGCACAAACTGGCTTCTCCTTTAGCATTCTTCCATCTTGGCTGCTTCTCCTGGCTTCCTCCTCATGGCCTTATTCTGCTCTCCTCTCTAGTGCTAATCTCAGGAACCAAGAGAGAGCAAGCTCCTGGTCTACCCCACTTTATAGAGTAGAAACCAAAACCATTAATCCAATATACAAACAAGAAAATCTTTGATAAAAAGTCACTTATCTGAGACATAATGGGATTCCTCATGAGAGTGCACCACCCCACATCAAAAAGGGTGGGAAAGGCTTAGTCCCAAAACCAGGCCCCAGGCTACAAGGATCCTGCCTGCCCACAGCCCGCCCCCAACACACATTAATATAATCATGCCCATCCCAAGCAAGAAGGGCAACCAATACCATCACCTGGGTGATGGGCTTCCACGTGGGCAGTGCCATCTTTAACAAAGGGAGCATAATATATTTTATCTGCCCAACATTTGGGTATGGCTACTAAATGAGTATTCACTCTGTACAATTTCATTGAGGTATATATTTATGTCTTATTCAGTTTTCATTCTTCAAAAAATAAAAATGTTTTATAATATAAATAGAATATATGATTTGAACACTAATCTTTAACAGAACTATTTTATTATAAACTTAACCACAGAAATAAAATCAAGTTTAGAGAATTTCATAAGGGAGTTTTACACAATATACAAGAGAAAGCTAATCCCAGATCAAAAAACCTCCTCCAGAAACTTGAGAAAGAGAATGCACACAAGAATATATTGTAAATACAAATTAACTTATATATTAACATTTGGAACAGATAAAAAAATATAATTTCTATCCACATTACTGTCTCTATTAATATGCTTATATGTATAAAATAATAGTCTAGAATGTTATTGAGAGTTTTTCTTTAGTATTTATGAACACTGTGAAAACAATTACATCTTTATTCATTTCTAGACAAAGTAGATTATCATAATTGTGAAATATAATGTTTAAAATCTTTAGAAAATATATGTGGTTCTCTAATTGTGAAGTCAGCAAACATTTTCTGACAAATGACCAGACAGTCCATATTTTAGTGTTTAAAGACAAGGAGACAAAGTGAAGATTTTACGTACATATACCCTTATATAAAAGAGAAACAAGTTCCCACAAACTACTGAATATAATATTTGTATGAACACATACTAATGAGAATAATGGAATTTCTTTATCTTTGTTTATTCTCTTTTTTTGATATTGTATTTCTAGCCTACAAAATTATGAAAGAATACATTCTGGTTGTTTTAGGCCACCCAGTTTGTGGTATTTTGTTACCTCTGCCTTAAGTAACTAGTAAACAGTCATTATACTAGTCATCACTAGAAATTCAATAGAAGGCAAGATCTGCATTCTAAAATTTATTAGGAATGATAGACAAGAAAGAGGATAATTGTAAGGCATTGTAATATGTGTTATAATAGGATGTTTTAGAGTACTAAGTAGCACTTAGAATATCAGAGGTCAAATAAGGCTTTGAAAGCAATGTATGTGATAAGGTACCAAAGAACTGTAGAACTTAGTATTGGCAACAGCATTTTAAAGAGGAAAAAGTCAGGCTTCTTGCCCCCTCCTTTCTTTAGAGAATGGGGGGCAGAAGGATGTGGGAGCTTCCAGGCTTACAAGGATGACTGGGTCATTTAGTTTAACTATAGTTCTCTGAAAGAATAAAGGTTATCTGAAGAACTTCCTTTCCCTTTTAATAAGGATAATATTTACATATCCTACAATGATTTTAACTCTTCCTCCCTTCCTGGAATCCTGAGAGTAACATATACCTCTAGACCAGCAGTAGTCAACCTGGTCCCTACTGCCCACTAGTGGGCGTTCTAGCTTTCATGGTGGGTGGTAGTGAAGCAACCAAAGTATAAATAAAAAGATAGATTTAACTATAGTAAGTTGTTTTATAAAGACTTATTCTGCCAAACTAAGCAAAAATCTGACATAAAGTACTTGGTAAGTAATTATTATTATATGCTTTAACTTGCTGTAACTCTGCTTTATAAATTTTAAAAAGTAAAGTTACTTCCCTACTTTATAAATCATCATTACTGTGGAACCAGTGGGCGGTTAGAAAATTTTACTACTAACAGAGATACAAAAGTGGGCTGTAGGTATAAAAAGGTTGACTACCCCTGCTCTAGACAAAGGAATGGGAGGTAGACATTAAAAGATGTGTGAATATTTTTGATATGTAAAAAGACATCACTATTATGTTACCTTGTAAGTTTTAATATGTAGGAATGTTTTTTATAGATTCTATAGACCCCATGATGGCGAACCTTTTTATAAAAACCGCTCACTTTTGCAGTACTGGTCAACCCGGTCCCTCCTGCCCACTAGTGGGCAGTCTAGCTTTCATTGTGGGCCAATCGTGGCGCTGTTTGGTTGCTCCGCTAACCAGCCCACCATGAAAGCTGTAATACCCACTAGTGGGCGGGAGAGACCAGATTGACCAGCACTGCAAAAATGGGCAGTTTTTATACAAATGTTGACCATCATGGCTATAGACGAATGTTATAAGCTTGTTAATAATTAATAATTGTATCATGCTCCTCCTCCTTTTCCCCAGCCTATATATGATCAAGTCTATATAGCTAGCTGCAGGACTATTTTGGGGACTCACGATTTGGGTTAGCTATACCCCGTGTAAGTCATATGCAGCTGGCTTATTAATAAATCTCCTCTTAAAAATTCTTCTGTATCCTGCCTTGGTGTCTCTACGTAAACCCGTGGAATTAAGGTATGCTACTTTACAACAGTATATCTGAATAGACACCTGGAAAATGTAAGTAGATGTTAGAGAGAATGGGGATGGAGAGTAACTCTTGCACAGGAAAGCATACAAAGATATAGTGATGGCTATGGCAGGATTAATCTTAGGATATTTGGAGTGTAAGCAAAATAGTAAAGAAAGTAAATGACTTTTTTCAAGGGAGAGAATATAGAGGAAGAAAAGCAGGAGATCAGCAAGTTTTATTAGCCATTTAAAACACATACATACATATTAAAGTTAGAAAACTACTTACTTCTAAGACAATTGAGAAGCAAACTGAGAAATGCTTTTAGCTTTACTGTTAGTAAAATGAAATGGAGTAGTTAATTTGCATATGAATCTAAAGTGTTTTCTTACTGCTTGCCCAAGGAGTTGGACTTGCTTACTCAATCTAAGGCAGGAGAGTTTACTACTTTAAACAATTACCCACAAAGACATACCCTGCACCAATAAATTTCCTTGGCAAACTATTATAAGATCTGTTTCCTCTCTTACTAGTCATACAATTAGAATGTATTTTCAGCTTTCTTTGTAGTTAAGCATGGTCATATGATTAAATTGTGTGCAAAAGTATGTGAAGAGAAGTGAATTTTAAGTCCTATAAGCCTGGCCCACTAAATATTTTCATGTCCCATCCCTCATCTTAATCCCTTTACTGGTAATCTTAGGTGCAATTTAATGAAGATAAATAAGACAGTCATAAAATATAAAGAGTATGATTTCCTGATTTATGGACAATTGCCCCAATGAGGGACAATGGTTTAGGTCTATATGGGATTTTTTAGATTTATCTGTTATAGCAAATGAATTCCTCTAAATAATAATATATACAGAGACAGAGAGGAAAAACACTAGTAACCATAGGGAAAGAATTTATGAGAAAGAGAAGGAGAGAGACAGAGACAGAGAACAGGTTACTTGCTGCCTATGACCATATTCTATAGAGATCTGAAAAGAGAAAAACAAAACACATATTTCCAAAACTCAAAAGTTTGGACTAGGAGAAAGATAACAGGTAAAAGGAGGCATTTATAGTTTCCTTTAAAATACATTTCTCCTAATTGAAGACAGTGTGTCTTCTCTTCAGCAATGTAAAAAGTAGGATAATGAATGCTGCCCCCCTTTCTCAAATACAAAACTTAGCATTGTACACTGTTAAAATTTGCAATAAGATGTTACTTAGTTTTAGAATATGGATTGAAATTTTATGATGAGGAGTGATGGAAAACATTTAAAAGATGATAGAATCTGGCCTGACCTGTGGTGGCGCAGTGGATAAAGCGTCGACCTGGAAATGCTGAGGTCGCCGGTTCGAAACCCTGGGTTTGCCTGGTCAAGGCACATATGGGAGTTGATGCTTCCAGCTCCTCCCCCTACTCTCTCTCTGTCTCTCTCTCCTCTCTCTCCCTCTCTGTCTCTCTCTCTCCCTCTCTCTCTCCTCTCTAAAAATGAATAAATAAAATAAAATAAAAATTAAAAAAAAAAAAGATGATAGAATCTAAGTTGTACCTTTGGTGTTTTACAGTGCAGATAGAACATATGCTAACACAACATATATTTAAAAGGTAGAATTGAAAGAGATGGTAATCATTTGTAAATATAGGACTAAAAAAGTCTTAACTAATATATTGAAAGTATGATAAGATATGTGGGAGCTGATTTCTGGGCTCTTACAAATAGTATAGTCATTGTGTAAAATGTTGTGTTTTAGATCACTATAAGACATCAAAGAAAAATACCTTATAGAATGTGTGTGTGTGTGTGTGTGTGTGTGTGTGTACAGTGGAAGGACTTGTTAAGAGAGAAAGAGAGTAAATAGAATGAAAAGAGAAAAAAGTTAAAAAAAATGAAATTCTATGTAAATGTAAGATAAAGAAGAATAACCACCTAAGGGAAATAGACCTCAGTGCTTTGTATAGCTGATCTATTTGACTATAGTGATTACCTAACCCTTTTATTCCAATTATTTCAATATGACTTTCATGTATATTTCATAAATCTGCTTAAAAGTCATTTCACAAAGTGTATTTTCCAGCTAAATCACCTCTGCTTACTCCAGGCTATATTATTAAACATATAATTAAAGAAGGAACTCAGTTTTAAAAAAGCAAGGACAAATGTCAGTTTTCTTCATTTGAATTTAAGCTTAGAAACTATTTTACTCAAAAAATAAATACTAAGTTGAAGAAACTGAAATATTATGGTGCTATATTTGATTTGTTGCCAATATATCTTATCTCTCTTATTAGATTACTAAACACTCTCTACCTTTCTCTTTATTGGTTGTGGTACTTTGTACAACTCATCAGGTAATGTAACCAATGCCAGAAACCAGAATACACACCTGATAATACTGTAGTCATTCCAAATGAAAAACAGTAAACTTATCTCATGATCTCATATTGTTATCAATATGGCCTGGAAGTCTAACATTCTAAGAATAATTCATTTTTGAGCAGACAAATTTAATCTGTCACAGATTAGGAAAGAAAGATTTATGTAAACACTATGGTCCATAAACATGTGTAAATGTCTTAATATTGGACCCAGTATGAACCTCTCTTTAGTTTTGTTGACACTTGGTTTATATTAATTGAAGAGAAAGGGTCAATCCCCGTTTGTTGTGTTTGCTCTTGTTGTGTGTCAGCTTTTATACCAGCATCCTTTACCATTCTACCTCGCTATCAAGGTAGTAACAACTACTAAAGTGAAGGGGGTGAAGGTGATTTGTATCATATGCCATAGGCAGTATAGTTTAGACTAGCCTGTCTTCTATAAATACAGGCAAGAACAGGATATGTGTAAGAGCAGAGGTCCTAGACTAAGCCTTTCTGTGTTGCTTTACTTTGTCTTTTGGTTTTACTGAATATGCTGCATTGCATTTTTTTTTTTAGATTTTTTATTTATTTATTCATTTTTATTAGAGAGAGAGGGGAGAGAGAGAGAGGGAGAGATAGAGAGAGAACAGGGGGAGGAGCAGGAAGCATCAACTCCCATATGTGCCTTGACCAGGCAAGCCCAGGGTTTTGAACCGGCGACCTCAGCATTCCAGGTCGACACTTTATCCACTGCGCCACCACAGGTCAGGCCTGCATTGCATTTTTTTGTTTTCAACCCTTTTATATCATCCTGCATGTTGTCACATGAGAGACCACAAACAAGGCAAAGCTTCTGAAATATTATAAAAGTGATGAAGTGAACTGAAATGGACATTTCAAGTATACCATCCAGAGATAAATGAATGTTACTTTCCACATAGCTCTAATGGTAATTGGATCACTGACCTCTAGGAAAATGCATGGTATTATTTTCTGTTCCTCATATATTTTGAGTCTAAATCATGACTCACATGTATCTGTGTTTTAAAAAGTCTGTTGAGAGGTCATAAAGCCTTTCTGTACCGTGTAGTGATCCTCAGAGCTTTGTTTTCTTTGTGCATGTTATTTACAGTTTGTAGGAGTGCTGAACAACCTCAAAAAATTTGAGTCTGAAGTGAACATATTTCTGGGTACCCAACTAGTTGTGGAACAATTCCTTGACCTTTCCTCTCATTCACAGAAGCAAATCAAAGTGTATTTCAAGTAGTGCCACCTTAAGTCATTCTGAGAGCAAAGTTACAACATAAAATAGTTCACCCCTGAATGTCTAAAGTTAGTGATTCTATTCTTAACTCAAAAGAGCAAACAGAAAAAATGAGAGAAATGCTGTGGGTGGCAGTATTCTTTAATAATGTCCAAAGTCTTTGCTGAGATAGCTTGTTCCATTTCATGTGTATGAAGTGATAGCTTTGCAAGGTGTGTAATTGAGACAACAAAGTAACCCCAGGAAATACCATATTCTGAGATACTAAATACTCAATATTGTTTTTTTTTTTTACAGCTAATTGGGAATTGCTTAAGTACAGAAATGATTAGATATAACAGAAAATGATATATAAAATAAGTAATAAATAGCATTTTCCCCTCAGACTTATAGTTTTATCTGTAACACCATCTAGGAAATATTGACATAATTACTTTACTATAGATTTTTATTGGATTAGGGGCCAAAATTATTACTTATAATTGATCATCTTGATAAGCAAAACTGTATTCAAGCAGATTGAAAATGAGTTAAGTTCTTAATATTCTAGAATGCTTTTACATAAAGTGTGTAGATAGCTCCTAACATTACTCATTTCAGTGAAGCTTTTATACTAATCATAAAAATACAATTTTAAATTTCTATTAAAATTCTGTAGTCAGATGAACACTTCTTTTTGTTAGTCAGTTAAATCTATTGTTAATTTTAATCCAGAGCAGAAATACTATATTTATCAATTTTATTGTATGATTTATTTGAAATATCTAATCCATTATTCATTTCTGATATTTTCTTAAGCACAATATACATTTCTAAAAATTACAGTGAAATATAACCTTGGAAAGTTATATAAATTACACCCAGTTAAAATTGTTCAACTATAAAACAAATAAAATGGCTTCCTGTTGGATTCCTAAAAACTGAAAATTATCAATTAAAGTCATCATCAAAATTTTAATGAATGAGAGAACAACTTTATTTTAAGAGAGCTAGTTTATTCCATGTATATAATATTTCTTAATATATTTATGGTGCAAATTTCCAGAGACTAATCCTGTGATTGATAATACTACTGACCCTGATGGCTCATCCCTCCCTGGGTTCATGTTCATTGATACATAACTTTTTGGTTCCTTCCACTAAAAAAGTATGAGTGAGGGTGTGTAGGAGAAGTGAGTTATATTTCCCCACCCATTAAACTTCATCTGTACCATGTGACTTGCTTTGAACAATTGAATAAAATGGAAGTGATAACAGGCTACTTCTGAATGAAAGCATATGAGGTGGTTCATTTTTCTGTAGGTTCTTCACACCTCTACCATCACCATGAAAAGAAAGTCTCTAAATGAGCACACTGATCCAAAGAAAAAGATGTAGCAACAAGTAGAGCACAGACGCCTGAGTTCAGTTGAATTAGAGGTCAGATTTGGTTAGCCAAACACCTACCAATGTATAGGTGATAAGCAAGTCCAGCCTGTGTTCAACCTGAAGCAGGTCTGATGGAAGCAAAACATAATGGAAATATGACCTAAAGAAATAGCTATTGTTATAAGACAATGAGATTTTAGTGCTGCTTGATACATAAAATTATTGTACAAATAGCTAAAAACACATATATTCTAAAATTTCAGAAATTTAAAAAGGACATGAGATTAAAAAGTCTTGAAATAATAGTTTATATAATTAATCAAGAATAATTAATGTTTTAGTATCTTTTTTGTAGATCAGAAATACTATTAAATATATAGAAAGAACTTTTTCCCATAAACAATCATTAAGTATCATCATAAATTTGGCATACATACTTCCCATGAAGACTCACTTAATAACTCTTTTGGAAACATTGAAAGAATTCCATTTATAACAACTTATGAAGTATCAGTATATACCTGTCTATGTGTGTGTACTTCATTCAGCAAATGTCATATATTTTTGGTTTAATTTCTTTTAAGAGCAGTCATCTGAAAGAAACCTTATCAAGCACAAGAATAAGATCTAAAAATAAAGTAATTCTTACTGGATACCCTCTACAGATGGTGCTTGTAAGTTTATTTACCATCTTAAAAACCTACAAAATAAAATACAAAAATACCACATTATAAACTTAAAATCAATGAAAAAACATCATGGCAAATTTGGGCATTATATCTATCTCTGAAGAAAATCACATTTGATTAACTGACAATAATAGTGGTGAAGTACATAAAAAAATCCTATACAGAGAAAATTTGAATAATTACAAAAAATAATGACAGAGAATAAGCATTACTCCTCTACTATGCAGTATAGGAACCATTGAAAGAAGAGATTTTTTAAAAAGTAGAGTCTTTTCAATTAAATTGGATATACTTGATCACTAGTCCCCTCTCTATTTACTAGTAACAAGACTTTAAAACATTATTGCAGCCTGACCAGGCAGTGGCGCAGTGTATAAAGGGTCGTACTGGGATGCTGAGGACCCGAGGTCGCCAGCTTGAGCGTGGGCTCATCTGGTTTGAGCAATAGCTCACCAGCTTGGATCCAAGGTCGCTGACTCAAGCAAGGGGTTACTCGGTCTGCTGAAGGCCCACGGTCAAGGCACATATGAGAAAGCAATCAATGAACAGCTAAGGTGTCACAACACGCAACGAAAAACTAATAATTGATGCTTCTTATCTCTCCGTCCCTGTCTATCCCTCACTCTGACTCACTCTCTGTCTCTGTAAATAAATAAATAAATAAATAAATAAATAAATAAATAAAAATTTAAAAAATACTTAGATCTTTTTAAAAAAATTATTTAAAAAAAAAACAGTATTGCACTAGTGATATGCAGGTATTAGATTCATTATTTCAAAGGCCTATATTTTGGAAATAGATAAATACCTGAGAATAAGAATGAAATTAAATACTATAATATTATATTTAATAAATTTAATGGAAATACTTAGAATAAAAGTTTCAAGTAATATATCTATAACTCATTAGTAATTCATTTCCATTTCTAAAGGTACAATGTTATGTTATTAATAAGCATAGAAACTAAATTTCAGTCAAATTTATTTAAATTTTACTTAAACTATACACATTTATAAATAGAATGTTTACAAAGCTGTCTCATCTCACATATTCTCAATATTATAATTTCTTTCAGATGTCATAACCTTTATGAAACTTTCTAGAAACACCGTAATGAAAAATTATATTGTTATAAGGTGAAATATATTGTAATATATTTAATTTTTTCATTATAAGCATATTTAGAATTGGCCTTTTGCACTTTTATATTTTTAATGACTGTGACATATTCCAATATATATTAATGAAAAATAATAATGATGAAATTATAGCAACAGCAAGAATCAATGAGGCTATATTTTGGATCTAAAATCAATGATATTCTAAAGTAGGAAACATTTGTTGAGTATTTTGCATTTCCTTTTAGCTGTTTCCAATTTATCATAATTGGTTCTTTTCGCTGTCTTCCACAAAAATCAAGACTTCTCACTATGTTTTTCAACAATGTCCCTCTATCTTTTCTAGTTTCCATGGCTTCCTGAAGTTACTAAATAACTCTTTTCCAAATATAGCCACTCAATGAATTGAACCTCCTGGTAAGCATGCCTTTATGTGGTTCTTTTTGCCATTAAATCTGAGCTAGACTCATATAATAAATTTTTTTTTTTTTTTATTTTTTTTTTTATTTTTATTTATTCATTTTAGACAGGAGAGAGATAGGGAGAGAGAGAGAGAGACAGAGAGGCGGGGGGAGAGAGACAGGGGGGAGGAGCTGGAAGCATCAACTCCCATATGTGCCTTGACGAGGCAAGCCCAGGGTTTCGAACCGGCGACCTCAGCATTTCCAGGTCGACGCTTTATCCACTGTGCCACCACAGGTCAGGCAACTCATATAATAAATTAATATGGAGGGAAGTTGAAAGTCATTAAAATTGCCTGGCGTGCAGAAGTCTCAGGTTCGATTCCCGGCCAGGGCACACAGGAGAAGCGCCCATCTGCTTCTCCACCCCTTCCCCTCTCCTTCCTCTCTGTCTCTCTCTTCCCCTCCCTCAGCCAAGGCTCCATTGGAGCAAAGATGGCCCGGGCCCTGGGGATGGCTCCTTGACCTCTGCCCCAGGTGCTAGAGTGGCTCTGGTCGCAACAGAGCGATGCCCTGGAGGGGCAGAGCATCGCCCCCTGGTGGGCAGAGCGTTGCCTCCTGGTGGGCGTGCCGGGTGGATCCCGGTAGGGTGCATGCGGGAGTCTGTCTGACTGTCTTTCCCCATTTCCAGCTTCAGAAAAATACAAAAAAAAAAAAAAAAAAAAAGGAGAGCATAAAAATAAATCCATAGATTTGACTAAGAATTTCCCAGACAGAATGTTAAAAGTGCCAACTTTATATAATATATATAATCGAATATATAATATGCAATGTATTTTGCATAATGCAAAATAGATTTATATTATTACATAATATAAAGTATAATAAATATGTTATATATAATAGACTATATTCTTATACATGCACATATACTCATTTATAATATGCATAAATTATACATACAATAAATATGTGTATCTAATCTGAAATTTTAGTTACATCAGAAATGTGTACATTCATTTAATGTTTTGTTAGGTTTTCTATTACATACAGATAGCCCATTCCTACATCATAAAATTGTCAAAAGTTTAGAACCGAAGTTCCTTGCTGTAATATGTGAGAGCTTTCATAAGTTCACTACTACATATTATCTTTAGTTTCAGTTTTAAAATTCTGCAACTTACTGTTTTTGTTTTAACCAATCTATCTCCAAATTGTATATAACAATAAAAAAATCAGGATACCCTTTCAAAATTATTATATTGTTTAAGTAAGATTGGATAATTCTGATTTCTCTATATTTCTCTGAAAATGCAGAATAGATATGGATGTGTAGACTCTGGGAAGTCCTTCTGTAAAGAAATCTGGATACTCTGAACTAAAATGTTTTCTATTTGTATTTGTCCACATAATTCTTATTAAAGTACCATCTTCCCTCAATATTCATTTTATTCATCAATTTCTGCATTAGTGCAGAAATTTCATTAATTTCTGCATTATTACAGAAATACCTTGTGAAAGGCAGTATTCTAAGCACATGAAATTTCTCAGTCTCCTAACCTGCCTTTTCGCTTCACTTCAAAGTTTTGTCGATAGTGTCACTGCTTCCTCTAAATACCTGTTTTTACTTGTTTGTGCTTGGACCACTCACTGCTCTGCATCACTTTCAAACTCCTCTGACTTGTATAGTTAAGATATAGGATTGATTTAGTCCTCAAGAAACAAGCTTAATTTTACAGATTAGCTTGGAATTTTAGAAATAATTCCTTAACTGCACATTACATAAGGTACATAAATATTGGCTACTACTAGTCAGAATCCCTAAAACCACACAGGACTAAACAAGGTCCCTGAAGTTTTATTCAAATGATATTTCTTCCATTAAAAACCTTCCCTAAGCACAAGGTATGTACATGCACGCACGCACGCACACACACACATATAGAGTTAGCTTTGTTTTAAACTTTTCCTTTAGTCTTTTCAATCCAAATCAAAGAGATACATAATCTTGTTCTGCTAGTCCATTTCATCGTTACACCAGTTACAGCATATGAATCCTGCCTCAAGCTAGTGTTGACTTCATATGACTATTCAGTGTTTCTTGGTAGTACAATGGTCCCTGTCAGGTTTTTGTCACAGAAAAAATAAATCACTCCCTTATCATATTAGATTTTCAACTTGAGGTAAGCTGATACAATTAAACACATTAGAGGTTCTTTAAGCAGAAAAGTTCTTACTGAAATGCAGTAACCAAACAAGAAATATTTTATAGTCTTCACACTACATTACACTATAACTAAGTATGAGAAATAAGATTAATCTCATAATTAAAATAAAAAATTATAAAACTTCTGAAATAGAAATGAGTGGGATTATGTGATACTTCTTTCAGATATACCCCAGCAGGATGTCAATGCCAAGACCCTGAATTTTCTTGTTATTGGGAAAGGGAAGAAGGGCATGCTTCCCGTCCTCCCTACTTTGCTGACAATAGGTTTTCCCTTATTCACCCTATGCTTCTTGATATCACAAAAGTTAAAAATGCATTGATTATTTATTCACCCAATGCTTATAAATTCCCTGGAATTTTCATGTTTATCCAAAAAAGATATTGAGACATTTTTGTTCCTCTTTTATATTCAATCAGCCGACATAATGGCCAGGGTTTGCTTAATAATTTTTCAATATGTTGAGTGTATATTTACTTGTAAATCAGCTTAAAACACACACTCAAACAAGCAGTTAAACTCATTTGAGAACTGTCCAGTTAAAAAGTGTTTCATACAATTCCAATCACCTAAATAGAGAACAAAGTGAACCTAGAAAGAATTACGATATGAAACTTTGGTGCTTTCTATTTAATCTCTGTCTCCCGTTTGTATATACTTTCACAATCTCTACATGCTAAACTTTAGGATTTTTGACACTAAGTCTTACTTGTTATACCAATGAACTCATTTGTGATTATTTTTTTGGAAGGTACTTTATAAATTATCCAGATAACTGGTAAACTTGGGTCATTTTCCTTTAGAATGAACCATTCACATCATTCTATTTTCTACAATCTGATGGTATTTAATTACACATGCATGCACTGACAATACTATCATTGCTATTTTACTGATGAACTATCTGATTCTCAGATAAATTATGTATCATTTCAGAAGCCACATAGATAACTCTGGATTCAATAAAGGACTACATTTCTGACATAAACTCAATTTATTATAATCTTAACTCATATTCTTTTATTTGTTTAAATGTGTCTAGCCACAAAACTTATGGAAATTAATACCATATTAATAACTATAATTATTATTGAGATTTTATCACATTAAGACATTGCATGAAGTGATTTATATCTAATATCTGCAATTTATATATTTACCCCAGAATTATATTTTCCCAGATAAAAGAAACAATGCTGGGCATTCTTCAGAACAGCAACAATTGGTAAGAAGGAGAATTGATTGAATTCCAGTATCTGTAGTCTTTGTTCTATTTCACATTAATTTTCATTTCCTAGTGATTATCTTTTTATTTGCTGTAGAAAAGGGAAACATTTTTCAGTTCTACTGAAATAATCAAATTGAATTTCTATTAATGTGGTTCTTCTTTATGTTGCTATTTATAATTCAGTTCACATTTTCCCTATATAAATTTGATATCTTGCACAGAAGACAATTTTCTTGTAGGTTTGTGCATTTCCAGTTTTCTTGCCTTTTCCAATTGCTTTGTCTTTCCAATTTACTTTCTGCTCTTTCTATATTTCTCAGTCTAACTTTCACTGTGTTTGTTCTGTCCTTGCTCTCACCTCTGGTGTCCCCTTAATTCTCTCTGTTTTGCTTACATTTATAGGTTAAACATTTACACTTTTACATGAGTATTTCCTTTTTCAATGCGGACAACTTAATTTACTAAAATACATTACACCAAGCATACATGATATATAGGAACATAGTATGATCTAGATAGTGTGATCATATGTCTTAGGTTTCACATCAAAAACATACATCCAGCAAAGAGTGTTATTATAATTAGTAGTAACAGCAGTATCATAGGTACTGTCATTCTCAAATCCAAGATCCAGACTACTTTCTAGATATATAAGGGCTGAATGTGAACTAAAATGCAAAGATGACAAAATTGGGAGTGGGGTGAGGAGGTAGAGGACTGGCAAGGAAGGAAAAGAGACCTTAACCTGCAAGAAATCTGGGTACTAGTGTATTAATGAAGACTGCAAAAAAAATTGTTGTGAGGCAGCTAATGTCTGAATCACTTCTATTCAGTAGGCAAATTCCTCAAGGTTTCCAAATACATTACAGCTTATTCTGAATGCTGGACAAACTATTTATAACCATTGATCAAAGCTGACTTTGAGGGCGTCCTTCAAGTGCCCCTGAGAGCAATTTGACACAGGTGTGACTTCCTGCTTCCCTTGTATTTCTTACGGCTGCTAGAGAGCATCAATAATATGAATTCCATTTTAATTTTTCTGTAAGGGATCTTATTTATAGGGCAATTTCCAGTGCAGGGTCTTGTCTCTATGAAATGATTGCCAACTCAGGCAGCCATTAAAGTTTACTGCTTAGGCCTTCCTTCAAGGTACAATATGGATATTACATTCAAAAATAATTTGGACGATGGAGCAAGAGGAGTAAGTTAACTCTTTGCCAACATCCTGATGTAGACAAGGAAATTCTTGCCTTCTTGAATTGATGTGGTGCTTTTCTAAGGTAACATAAAATGCAGCACTAAAATGTACTTTTTTACAGCCTTTTCTTATAAATTAATGGCTTTCCAGTGAGCATTACCTCACAGACTTTTAGTTATTAATTGAAGGAAATGATCATTTTATTGCATTTCAGCATTCATGCCAGCACTGTAACCCTCCTCACACACTGCGATAAACCACAGAAGCTGTCACATCTTTATGTGTGTCTTCATGGGCAGGGGCATATTTCCACTCAGCATCCTGTCTCCACACTCCTACCCACAATTAAATAATGTCATTCTGGAGCTCTAGTCTATTTAGTAAAATATACAGTTCAGAATGAAACCTGCTCTTTGAAAGTTCAAATCTGCTCATCTAAAGCTTCAGGGAATATATTGCTATATTGAAATATTTCCTAAACATGATTTTACACTAAAAATCGCATGACTGCCTATGCATTCCTCATTTTCTCTCTCTCTCTGTTGCAAACATGTCATGCATGGAAATAAACTTAGAGTGGCCTAGGAATTCTAGTTTGCCTCGTTTCTAGATGCAGAAAGGACTTCTTAGACCACTCGGACTAGGAAGGGAAGAAACCTCATCGGAAAGTCAGTTTCATTGTTGAATAATAAGATGTTCCAATTCTTGTTTTATTAAACTGAATCCTTCCTTCCTGCCAACCTTGCATTCTGTGGAACTTGTTCTGACCTCTTGAGTTGCAGAGACTATATGAAATTTTCATTTTATATCAGAGTTCTAAAAAAAATATGCCTAGAATATGACGCCATCACCTCTTATTTATTCTGGTCCAGGTGTGTCATTTGTTCAAACGTCCCTCAAATGCATTCAGATTTCCCCCAGTATGTTTGTGCTCTTCTAGATATTTTATTTGGTCAAACATTTATTTTCAAATGCACTGTCCTTATTTTGGAAAGGTATAATCGATATTGTCAGGCCACACTTATTTCTGAAAATGTTATTGTCAGTTAACTTGCAGAAAATATTGTATTTATATAAAGACTCCATTTTACCTTTAAAATATTTTTTCTTCAACAGTGTATATTGAAGTTTAGCTTGAGATATCTCTAACCTTCAAATTTCTTGTGTTTGAACTCACCCTGTTAAATTAAATCTTGCCAGAGTTAAGATCTTTGTTCCACTTTGATGTCTATTTGACTATTCTTTAAACATAAAAAAGTTGGCCCTGGCCGGTTGGCTCAGTGGTAGAGCGTTGGCCTGGTGTGCGGAAGTCCTGGGTTCGATTCCGGCCAGGGCACACAGGAGAAGTGCCCATTTGCTTCTCCACCCCTCCCCCTCTCCTTCCTCTCTGTCTCTCTCTTCCCCTCCCGTAGCCAAGGCTCCATTGGAGCAAAGTTGGCCCGGGCGCTGGGGATGGCTCTGTGGCCTCTGCCCCAGGTGCTAGAGTGGCTCTGGTCGCGACAGAGACGTCCCGGATGGGCAGAGCATTGCCCCCTGGTGGGCGTGCCGGGTGGATACTGTTCGGGTGCATACGGGAGTCTGTCTGACTGCCTCTCCATTTCCAGCTTCAGAAAAATACAAAAAAATAATAATAAAATAAAAAAATAAACATAAAAAAGTTATCTTTACAAACCAGCTCAGAGTCACTCAAGATGCTAAAAATATGAGTACCCAAATAGTTCCTTTGTTTTTCAGTTTTCATGTGTCCATCTAAAATACAAGGTTGGTGTAGTACATTTAATTATGCCTATTAATAGAGCATGTGGAAGAAATACAAAGGACCTGAGAAACCAAAAGAGTAGTAGTGTGGGAAGCACAGAGTTGGTAGTAAATCAGGCAGAGAACAAGGCAGGGAGTAGGAATTTGTAGGCATGCTAGGAAGTTAGAAAGGTTTTCTTTTTGCAATGGAGAGTTTTAAATAAGTCAACAACTTGATGTTTTTTGAGCCTATGAAAGATCAGTCTGGCTACTGTGTAGTAGTTAATTTACAAGGTAGCAAGAAGGGAGGCATAGAGACCTGACAAAGGACTATTATCTGCAGTTCAGATATTGGTGGCTTGAAGGTTTGTAGTGGTATACCTAATAAGCTCTATATATTTGAAATAGATTTAGAGGACTCTCTAGTGAACTGGACATACAGCATAAGGGCAAGATGCATCACATGTAAGTCTAATATTTTGGGTCTAAGTGACTATATTATGATTTGTTTATTGATAATTATTTTTTAGGAAAGGTGGTATGTTAATAATCATATGATATAGATGATATTGTCATTGTTTTGGCTAAATGGCATTAACAACCATTCCATGTTTGGGTCTTAAGCAATGCAATGCATATTTGCCATCATAATATACACAAATGACAAATAATCAATTTCCCTGGCTAACTTACACCAATAGTATGGGCACACAACCAATGCTTTTTCAATAAGAATCAGGGACATATACCCACAATTTTAATTGAAGAGATTACCATCAAAAGACTTTGCAGTGATGGTAGATTATACCCTCTGGCATTGAGTTTGAGTTTCTTAAACAACAGAAGTAGCCTTTGCAGCAGCTGTCAGAATAATGGGCTGTTAACAGCACAGACAGTGGTATAAGCTGTAATACCTAGTATTCTGACAAGGTGGCCACAGTTTCCCTACTAACCCAGTTTTGTGCAGGGATCTGGGGCATAATCTCAGGTCATATATCTGTCTTCTAAGAATGATTCTCTAAGTATCACAACAATTTTGTGAGTCAACCAGTATCTTTTCTTATTATGCATCAATTTACTAGACACAATGTTAGTGCTTACAATTAAGAATGCTTACTAATACAAAAATTGGAATCAGAAGTAAAAGATCCTAAGACAACTGAAAGGAAACTGCAATTTATTATCTGCTTGTGTTGTCACTGAGGGCAAGGATAATCAGCTAGTACAGTAAAGGATAGCTCTGAGAAGAACACTAATGATTTCAACAGACACTTAGTGAACCTATAGATTGAACTGATGCTGCAATTAATAAATTTGCCAAATAAACACTTTTTAGGTTCTTCTAACCCTGTGGCTGCAACACATAGTAGAGATTTTAGTGAAGTCATGGGAAGTTCCCTATATATGTATGCAGGTAATACATATACACATGTGTATTATATATAGTTTACATATACATGTTCAGAATATAATTTCCCAACATTTTTTACATGAAAGGAGGTGAGATAGAGATACAGACTCCTGCATGTGCCCCAACCAGGATCCACCTAGCAACCTCACTCTGGGTTGATGCTAGGATCAAACGAGCTATCCTCAGCTCCCGGGCTGACACTCAAACCAGTCAAGCCCCTGGCTGTGAGAGGGGAAGAGAAAGAGAAGGGGTAGAAGGAGAGGAAGAGAAGCAAAAGGTCACTTCTCATGTGTACCCTGACCGGGGATTGAACCCAAGATGTTCTTAGGCTGGACCAATGCTCTATCCACTGAGCAAACCAGCCAGGGCTTCCCAACATATTTTGATATTTTAATTACTTTTTGAACTTTACTATTTAAGTAGCAATCTCTTCCCCAAATTATGCTTTACTAGGAATTTCAACATTTGAATTTTGTAGGAACACAATTCAGCTTATAATGTTATCCTAAAATTGCTATAGCCATTGAGTGGAGATGCTGTGTATTAAGAAATATTGCCATTTATGACAACATGAATGGATCTTGAGAACATTATACTGAATAAAATAAGTAAATCAGAAAAAGCTAAGAACTGTATGATTTCACACATAGGTGGGATATAAAACTGGGACTCTTGGAAATAGATAAAAATGAAATAGTTACCTGGGGGAGGGTGTTTGGGGGAGGGAAGTAATGAGGGACAAATATATGGTGATGAAAAATGATTGACATTGAGTGATGGGCACACAATGCAATGAAGAGTTCAAATGCTATAGGGATGTTCACCTGAAACCTATGTACTCTTATTGAACAATGTCATCCTATTAAATTTAATTTTAAAATAAAAAAGTAGATGAAATAAAAATCATTGAGAAAGAATGAAATTCTATTGGAACACAACTATATTTGGTTTATTGTCTGTGGTTGTTTCAGACTACCATGGAAGAGTTGAGTAATTGTGATAGATTCTCTATGGTTTGCAAAGCCTAAAATATTTACTGTCTGGCCCTATAGAGAAAAAAGTTTGCCAACCTTTGTCTAAGATTAATAAAATGATGACTCTAATATCTGAGATATGGATTAACAATTCTTATAAGCAACAATTAATGGGTTGATAGGGTAATCAGGACTTGCTGAAAATAATTTTAGGGACTATAAGACAAAAAGATTTGGGAAGGTGTTATGGCAATTATCCCCTAGAGTGGGTGTAAAGTATGAGTCTCATGAGATATCATAAGCTCACCAAAAGTCTTAACTGTGAAACAGGTTCCCAGTAATCAAGTAGACAAGATGAGTTGCCTTGTGGTTATCAGGCAGGCTCATTTTTAGTTGTCTAGCTCTTGTTCCGGAGTTGTTTCTTTGAATAGAAATTTATTCTTCTTATCAAAATTGACATAAAGTAAGTGTGATATAACCTTCCAGAACCAGCCTTCTTTTTGTATTCCTCGAGAAAAAAAAAAAAAAACAAACAAACCACAAAAACCTCTAACAACCCTGTAATAGCTATTATAAGTATTAGATTACATTGCATTTTTAGTATAGTTTGACAATACAAATTCATTTACAGTTTGCATTTGTTTTTTTGTAGCCAATGCTTCTTTCAGAACATTCTTTCTTTGAATTTAAAATTATTCAATCACTAATATTTTATAAAACCCAATATTGTATCAGACCAAAGAATTCACATCACAACAAAAGCAGAAGGCAGTGAGCTAATCATCATAGAATGTACTTGCATTACATAACTCAGAGGCAACTAGCATTCTAGAAAGCTGATCCTACTTGAGGCAAGAGAAAAGACCTTTTGAGTTTGGAGTTCCATCCATATCAATCTCTTTTATCAAGACATAACACATGGTATGACATTACTGTACAAGGCAACGTGGGAGATAACAAAAATAAAGAAATAGATTAGGTGTGTTGAAGAGATAGAACATTTAGAAAAATTGTGACTTTGTGTGTTTTTAAAATGTGAACTTTTCAAATGAGTATTTTTGAATAAGAGCAGCACAGGACAAAAGAGGCTGTGAATGGTTTTGGACTTCTTGAATGCTATATTTTCTTCACCCTTTCTCACTGCACATTTTTTGTCTTTCACGTTTCAATAAATTTTCATTATCATCATTACAATAACTAGTTATGAAATAAAAAACTTAATGGGGTTTATGTGATTAGCTCTTAACTTTAAATAATAATAAATATACTGACTGTTATGGTAAATTAGTACCTCTCTTTCTGAATAAATAGTATAATTATGTCACCTCCTAAAAGATATATACTATATTTAGATATTTTTATAAAATTTATCTTTCCCCTAGTTATAGCACAGAAATAAAAGTATGCAAAACATTTCTGTTGAGTGTTTTGGTTTAATGAATTAACTGTACTCTGGAAGAAATATATTATGTGTAGCAATTTTTAACTAGTTAGTCTATGTCAGAGAACGCTTATCTTTACTCTCCTAATGGTAATATAAAAAGGAAGAGAGTCATTTTGTTATACCAACACATAAAAATTGTATTATATAGCTGCTGGAAGTTGTTGACTGGGTAAGGTAAAGCACTTTTACTTTTTTCAAAACTCATGCTGCACCCTCTTTGAGAAATGAAATAGTATAAAATTGAATAGCATAATCACAACCTACAATGGAGGAAGCACTTAGCTCTTCAGAAGATCTTGTCATCTGCAAATTATTTCTAATGGTTCTCTACAGACTTTCTTTCAAAGTATGTGTACAACAAATTTGGATAATTTCTACTGCAAATACATACAATTTCTCAGAATCAGAATATGAAAATGTAGACCTGACTAGTGGAGGAGCAGTGGCTAGAATCTCAACTTGAGATGCTGAGGATCCAGGTTGGAAACCCCAAGTTCACAAGTTGAGCACAGGCTCATCCAGCTTGAATACAGGCTCACTAGCTTACATGTAGAGTCACCAGCTTAAGCACAGGATCGTCACTGACATGCTTCAAGGGTTGCTGGCTTGAACAAGTGGTCACTGGCTCAGCTGGAGCTCCTCAGTCAAGGCACATATGAGAAGCAATAAACGAATCACTAAAGTGTTGCAACTACATGCTTCTCATCTTTCTCCTTTCCTGTCTGCCTGTCTGTCTATCTCTCTCTCTCTGGCTAAACATATATGAAAAATTATAAGAGCAAACGCAAATTGCAGAAGAATCTTGGTCTTGAGGCACTACAAAATTTATTTGTTACATTTAGTTTGATTAAAAACTGAGCAAGATGTGGTAACATATACTAAAAATTATGAAGCAAAACTAAATCCTCACTTATGCAATTCCAGAGGACCCAGGGTGTACTCAAAGTCTGCATAATAATGCAAATACATTTTGGAAAAAGAAAAAGTGGTAAATGCAATGACTTTGGGATTGGGGTAAACAAAATATTTTTATGAATACAAAATTTTTAATCTCCTTAAAAGAACCAATATGGCTGGCTGGGTAAGACTGACAAGTATTAAAACCAGTGAATATGGAACATGGTTGGGGGAGGTAGAAGACAGTAAAGCAAGGATAAATGGTGATTGAAGGAAACATGTCTTGAGATGATGAACACACAATACAATATGCAGATGAGATATTATATAATTGTACATCTGCAACCTATAAAATTTTATTAACCAATGCATTGCCACCCCAGTAAATTCAATTAAAAAGAAACAATGGACGACCCCAATTTAATCAGCTTTTACACCTAAGTTTATGCCTATATGACAATAATATCTTTTAAGTATTAGGTGAGAATAAAGTTAAATAATAAATTTTATTTATATATTATTTGATATATGTAAATATATATTTTACATATGAGTATCTGTTTTGGCCATATAGTTCCTGAAAATAAACACTTTCATATATTTTTATTGAAAAAAATTTATGTATGTGCATATATAAATATAATTTTTAATTCAGTATTGTATTTAAATAAATATTTAAGCTCTTATTAAATTTCTTCAAAATTAAACACGTGTCAAGCATTCTTAAGTTAATCTGTTGGCAATCTCTGACATAGTTTTAAATTTCGGAATTAAAAAAATTCTTAATGCATCTCAATGATTTGTTACTCCTTCCAATCACAAGCAAGCATTGTTTTTTTGTTTATTGTTGTTTTTGTATTTTTCTGAAGTTAGAAGCAAGGAGGCAATCAGACAGACTCCTGCACTCACCTGACTGGGATCCACCTGGCATGCCCACTAGGGGGCGATGCTCTGCCCACCTGGGGCATTGCTCTGTTGCCACTGGAGCTATTCTAGCACCTGAAGTGGAGGCCATGGAGCCATCCTCAGCACTCAGGCCAACTTTGCTCCAATGGAGCGTTGGCTGCAGGCAGGGAAGAGTGAGACAGAGAGGAATGAGAGGGGTAAGGGTGGAGAAGCAGATGGGTGCTTCTGTGTGCCTGGACCTGGAATCAAACCTGAGACTTCCAGACGCCAGGCTGACACTCTACTGCTGAGCCTACCAGCAAGGGCCACACACATTGTTTTATCTCAAAACCTAAAAAAGTAAAAATAATCACAATAAGCAGGTTTCAACCCACTTTTTTTCCCCTGTCTTATCCCACTCTTTGACTTCCTCTTAAATCTAGAAAAAATTGTTTATATGTATATTTGCCATTTTCAAATCACTCCTTTCTTTTTTTAAGGCCTTTTGAACTTCAACATTCATCAATTACTACATCAGTGTCATTATCTGTGATGACCATGGCTTCCAATACTTTTTGCCTTTCCTCTTGAAACTCTTGTTTCCCAGAGAGTTCAATTATCTGCTACCTGAAATGGCTATTTTATGTTGTTTTTTTAAACTTTTACCCTACATCACTCCAACTCTCAGCTGATAATGTATCTTCTTGCACATATTTAAATGTATATATAAATACTTATTGGTGAATTTTGCAATCTACTTAAATAGTATCATGTTAATAGTTTCATATCTTAGCTTTTGCTCAATACTTTAGAATTTATATATATATTCATATAGACATTAAATCAACTTAATACTTTAAAAAATTTAATAATATGCATATGTCAGAATACTAAGAACTCATATTTCCTTAAATATTGTTTGGGCAAAAAAAAATCTATAAACTCACCACTGATGTTATCGAAGAACTGGCATAACATTACATCCTTGAGCTTCTCTATTTTTCATTTAGTCAATATGTAATATATTTTATCATTTTTCCTAAATTGTTATTAAGCTAGGTTATATAGTTTACTTTTTACATGATATAATTATAGTTTTGAAGGATTTGTCTGTTTTATTTTACTTTTAGTTTGTAATAATATGTACAATGCTGAAGATCCTTTTGAAGTGGAAGAGGATGATTGTAACTTGGAGAGCAGCCCATGTTACCTACCCCAAAGATCATTTCCAAAGTGTTGACTTCCTCTTATTTGCCATGGTCCCTTTTTCCCATTTCAGCAAAAGTTTAGACAGTATCTCATAGGTCTTCCAATCAGGAAGACCTGAGCCGGTAATTCAGCAGGTTAGAGTGTCCTCCTAATAGGCCAAGGTTGCGGGTTCAACCCCCTGTCAGGGCACATACAAGAATCAACCAATGAATACCTAAGTGGGACAAAAAATCAGTTGATCTTTCTTCTCTTTCTCCTCTTTTCTAACATCAATAAATAATTTTAAAAATAATATGTACAATAGATAAATTTTCTCTACAACACTCAAGTGCAAGAAGATTCACATTGGTATATTTTCAGAATTACATTGAATTAAATATATCTTTAGCAGCCTCTCAGAGATAGCACACCATCAAACTTAAGTAATTCTTTTCCTCAGGCTCTAAAATAAACCTGGTGCCAGTAATTAAGGATGAACATGTTAATAGATCATCTTTATTGTGATTTTACCTGTTCAAAACAAAGCAAAGCAAAACATGCAACTGCAATAACAAAACTACTTTTCAGTCTTTAAAAATATATCTAAAACATCTTTTATTTATAGCCTCAAGTGATCCATTCCAGTGTCTTAAGCCGTAGTCATACCAACCAAAATGGTCCTGGCCTCCACGCTCTGAAATCTCCAGGCTCAGGGCAGCTATTTTTAGACCTGCTAAATTAGTTAAGATTCCAAGCAAGACCCTGAAATGAGTCAAACATCCCGCATTAACTCCCTCAGGTAATCAATTCCAAGTTACTCTCTTTTGATTAATAGACTAATATGTGTGTCATAAAAATGGTAGTGTATGTGCATCATAAAAAGCTTAGCTGCATCTGTTCAAATCTCTTGTCTTGGGTTGCTTTTTAAATTTTTATTTCTTTGCTTTTTTGTTTGTGGCACTTCCTAATAGCTAGGAAGCTATTATGCTTTGATAAACCCAAACTAAATGCAGAAGTTAAAATTAGATTCTCTGCTAAATATCTCAACTGAGGTCCCAAACAATAGTCAGCTCCTGCCAGCCATGCAACTTAATTCTTATGGTTCAGGGGAGTTAGGGTCACTATATTTCAGCTACCATCTGACCAACCACATGAAAAACCTCAGTCAAGAACAATTTAGCTGAATTTGGTCAAGAAATTACACTCCTCTGTTTCTATTGTATGGCTTCTTTGTGAACTGTTACAAATATATGCCATGATTTATGGCTCCATTTATTCTGCCCTGTGTAAATGATCTTTTATTAAAATTTGTATAGCATAAATATTAATATAATCATTACAAGATTCAGAATACAGATAACAACTTTTAAGAATAAGACATATATTTTTAAAAATAACACGATGTAATGTGAATATAAATGGTCATATAAAACAAATGCTGAAATGAACATTTCTGTGTATTTTCAGCAGGACATTATTAGTACAGATGACAGCATAAGAGATGCATTTATTATTCTTTTGTTGTATTCAACTCAATGTATTTTAAAAATACTTTTGGCTTCAATTAAAATGCTTTGTATATATTTTCTACAGAGTGAAATATAAAATTGAATATATTAGTACATGATTCTAAATAATGCCTTTAAGATTATCAAGGTGAACCAAATATAAATTAATAAATAAAGAAGCAACATAATAATTAACTGTGAAAGAATGTAGTTATAACAATTTAAGCTGAAATAGATAAATTATAACATGTTAATTTCATTAATTTTAATTTGAAGAAAATATATTTGGGTTCTAAGTTCATTTACTTCTTTGTTTTTACTCAGAAGGAACTTATCTGATAATTTAAGACTTTGAATATTTCTACTATTTATCCTGGGTTCATGTACCTATTTAAAGATTGTCTGTAACCAGTTCACAAACACACAGTATCACTATCATAATTTACTGAAAAAGGTACTCTAAATAATTACAATTTTTAAGTACTAAGAGGAAGTAGCAGAAATAATGTTCTAGAATCTTCCAATGTTTGCTAATAGGCTTTACTGATCTTTCAGAAGTTCTTCCCACAGTAATGTATTGATTTTATTTAAGGCATTTGTCTTTAGTTTATTTAAATCTGTAGCTCATTGTAATTTAATTAAAGACACTGTCTTTAAAATTTTTGATCTTCTAGAAAGGATATATAAGAGGTAGATTTGATGCATAATATAAAAACTAGCTTTTTTGTGATTATGAATAATGTTTCAGTGAGGAATTTCATTTAACATTTTCATTTAAAAATAAGTGTTCCCTATTAACTTTGAAAAGTGGATTAAATTAAAATTAAATATTTCTTAATCATTATACATTTTATTACAACATTAATTAGATAGGCTCTCATAGTTCAAAACCAATAGATTTTAGAAATAAACCTAGAATATTCAGCTTAGTTTTTTTGTGACTTGTGTATAAATTCATCAAATTTTGCTTCCAAAGCACTGAAGTAGGCATGCCAGTTTCTGAGACTAAGCATACATTTTTTTTATTTGTTTATAATTAAAATCTAAAGTTTTTGTGAAAAAAAATTGCAATGTCACACTAAAAAGCAAACCAAGAGGGTATGATAACATGTTAAAAAATATGAGATGTTTATATAAAAAGAGGAATGCTGACCAGCTTATTTATTAATCAGGACAGTGTGTCCACCTATAAGAATAGGCAGTAGATATAAACAAAAGCAGTATCTTTTCTTGTCCAAACAGCTAAAGAGTAGCATTTGAAAGGGCTGGTTACTGCATTACAACATTAGTAAGGTAAGGTGTGGGGGAGAGAAAAGATACTGAGAGCCAAACTGTTTCTACTGATTTGACCAAAATTATCATTTTATTGTATGCTTCAACATCAGCACTGTTTAGGTTTCTCACATTAGCTATTTATAAAACTCAAGTTAGAAGTTTTAAAAATCTGATAATAGAGCTGGAGATCATTATACTTTGAAAAAGAAATTTTAATTGGTTAAAAATATATACATAATTAGAAGAAATTAATTTTTTTAAAAAGTTGAGATGGAAAAGTAATACCCATAATATATTCAACAGAATATCAGTATGTAGAACACATAAGAGTAACACCAACTATAAAGAAAAGTGTGCTTTTTAATTTGGTTAATATATACCTAGATATATTTTAGATATAAAAATATATTGAAAAAACAAAAAGAAAGCAAATACGTACATATTTGACTTAGTATTACAAAGCCTTTTCTCTGGTGAATATTCATTAAGACCTCTATATTATGTTCTAAAAATACATATATTTTTAATAACTTATTACCAGTATGCATATATAAATGATTTTTTTTTTTCAGGAGGAAGACTATTGTGTTTGATAATACATCAGGTGCTCTCTGAGCTACAAAAGGTAAAAGGAAATCCTCTTATTTCAAACTGGCAAAGGTAAGCAGTAAAACATTTTTTACAACAGCATTAACCACATACTCAGAAATAGATATGAGTTTAATACAAATGACATAGTCCCTAGTCATCTACGGCTACTTTTAGAACTTCACAAAGATAATTAATTTGTCTAAAATGCACTATTCTATGTGGTAGACTTCAGAACCTGTATGTACCCTTAGTACATCACAAAATACATTTTGATATTCCAAAGAAGCAGGACTACCAAGTATGCATTAAAACATCAATAATCTACAGCTATAAAGTTCAACTCTTGATAGCATTTACCTTTTTGGGGAGTCTCTCAGTCTCCAAAAGCTAAAAGCAGAGAATAGAAACAGTGTAACATACATACAGAAGTTCATGTTGTAAAAGCTATAAAGATTTTCAGCACAGCGAAAAGATGCCTCCTGCTCCTTCACAGGGCATATAAATTATGCTGGAATTATGTCAAGTATCTCTTGGTCTACTGTCTGGCTATCTTGTCATGTTCTGCTCTGTTGGTCAAATACTGAGTGGCTATGCTTCCAAACAGGATCTGCAGGGTTGCAGTCTTGTCAAAAGAGAATAAATCGACAGCAAACCTTGGAAATAGTCAAAGTAGGACTCTAGTTGTCTTTAAAGCTGTCCAGACCGATGACTCCCTCTTGACGTTTCAGTGGTTGATTCTGGTGTGGAAAGTAAACTTTGGTGGCTTAAATAGATAATCAGATGAAAATGTGATAATCCAGCAAAAACAAATCACCTTCACATACAGAACCTGATCATCCATACACTGTTGCTAGTAGAAGGATCAAGGGTTATTTCAGCTAGCTCCTCCTGAATTCTTTTAGCACTGCTGGGTGATTTAGCAGTGGTTTTGCTAGAGTTTGGTATTTTCCTTCCGCTGGTGGCAGGCTTTCTTTCTTCTTGTTCCTCAGACTCTGGAGTAGCTGGGTCTCTCTGGCCTGCATCTGAACTACCACTGCTGGTGCTGGGGTTTTCATCATTGTACCTTTGTCTATCATTGGCATCTTTTTTTTTAAAGACTTTATTCAATTTTTAGAGAGGGGAGAGAGAAAGAGATAGAGAAGGGGAGAGAAGCAGGAAGCATCAACTTCCATATGTGCCATGACCAGGCAAGCCCAGGGTTTCCAACGGCGACCTCAGTGTTCCAGGTCGATGCTTAATCCCATTGCACCACCACAGGTCAGGCTATTATTGGGCATCTTGATGAAGTTATTACTTTGAAAACTCAGCTGCTTGAATGTCCAGCTTGCGTACTGCTAGGGTGTGGACAATGATTTCTTAAGGACAGTACTCTTCTGTGTCAAACTTTCATGTGTCTACTACAAAATAAGTATTTAAGTATGCTCTTATTGTCTGTTTGATAAGACACATGGCATGCTGTTAGCTATGTGATATAGGTATAAGTTTCAAAATATGAATATTATAATAAAAATATTCATAGTATGTAACTTATTATAGCAAGGCCTACATAATCGTGATACACATAGAGACTAAGAAATTATATAAAATTTAATATTATTTAAAATTTTTGATATTTTAAAGATTATGAAAGGCTTACTAGGAATATACAAAATAGTATCAGGCACAAACTATCCAGTACCACTTTGAGATATATTTTAAAGGATAGAAATAGAAAGCCTATATATTAATACTTTATCCATATCCAGCTTTAGTCAGTTACTTTATAAGATATAGTTCATATGGTCACACTGCCAACCATCTAGGAATGAGATAAAAAAAAATGATCCAACTTAGTTATTATTGTGAAAGTTGAAAGAAATTTGATTTGGTGATAAAATTGGAATAAAATGCCATGCAATGGTAAGAACCAAAATTAGTTTCTAAGAATCAAGCATATTTAGGAAAACATGTGAAGAGAGAGTTTAACCTTGTTAAAACAAAAAAACATTTAAAACATGAGATGTAATGTAGAAAGATATTGGTAATTTCTATTTCAAAATGGTCTTGAGTCAATTTAGAAAGTTTACGTCTGGATTCTCATCTTTTACTAGCCAAACTAGAAATTGTTTATTTTTGACCTGTGCTATATTAGTGCCTATTTCATAAATTTAATCTATATTGCTGATAATTCATAGTTTTTCCATAAGCAATTGTTTAAAATTAACACTTTATTATACTCAAAATCAAAGAATAAATTGAGGATTAATTGAATAAATATAAATCATTATTTTCTAATATTATTGAATTTCTAATTATTTACTTGTTCAGTTTTAACCATATGAAATTTTTAAAAAAAGTTTTGAAACTATTTCAATTATTGTAATTTTCTAATTACATGATTTTAACATATTTTCACAAAATTTTAACAATATATATTATAAAATATTTGAGTTATGTAAACATTTATCATCACCAAGCTTCAAGAGATTTCTTATACTCATGACATAATGTTTAGTACTTAGTTGGATTTTTCCATTAGGTAAATATATTAAGAACTTAATCTTTTAGAATCATTTCTACTCCTTCCTAACATATGCAAATGTTAATTAAGGAGAAATCATTTATTGTTTTTTAGTTTCAATATTGCACTTTGTTTTGCACAATCTATAATACCATATAATTAAAGTAATGTTTGTGTGGCAGAAAATATAAATATATTAAAAAAAAAAATTTTTTTAGATTTTTTTAATTCATTTTAGAGGAGTGAGAGAGAGAAGGGGGGAGGAGCAGGAAGCATCAACTCCCATATGTGCCTTGACCAGGCAAGCCTAGGCTTTCAAACTGGCAATATCAGCATTCCAGGTCAACATTTTATCCACTGCACCACCACAGGTCAGGCAAGAAAATGTAAATATTAATAATATATTTTTACAGTCTTTAAAATTTCAATCATAAGTAGCATGGGGTGAAAAACATCTCAGTATGAGAGGATGAATTATTTTTGCTGGGTTGTGATTTGCTGAATCATTCTTGGTTGGCTTTTAAGAAGTTGTTAATGCGTTTGAAATATTATAATTCATAGATCCAATGATTGTTTTTAAAGGATTGTACTTTTGGGTTTCTATAGATATTTGACATTTTGCTCATGCATAAGCACTTTGGAAAATAAAATTATGTAGTTATATAAATTTACCCACAAACGTTACCACAGTTACTTTTAACATGGATTTCAACTTAAAATAATGAGATAATATATTTATATTACCATTAAGTTAAGTATTGAACTCAAGGTTAATTCCCTAAACTGATTTTTTAAAATCCAACATCTATGTTAAGTTTTGAGCCAAAACACAATTTATGGGAAATTTTAACATGAACATGAATAGAATTCATTTTTTGTTTTACTTAGTGTGAATATTTACATATTTCTCTAATGAAATTGTTTTGTAATTGTGTGTGCTTCTACAGATTCCTAGTAAATATTACTTATTATTAAAAATATTTGCAATCTTCCAAAATTTGAACAGTTCTGAAACCCAAAGCATATTTGTCTGTAAAGCTCACATAAAATATTTTGTCTCTATATTAAAATAAAAGAGCAGTTATACAGCAAATAGACTTTATATATTGCATTAGTTAATGCAATGCTTGAAATACTATAATTCATAGATCCAATGATTGTTTTTAAAGGATTATACTTTTGGGTTTCTATAGATATTTGACATTTTGCTCATGCATAAGCACTTTGGAAAATAAAATTATGTAGTTATATAAATTTATTTGTACAAATAACTTCTTAAATTTGATAATTTAAAGACAAGGACTTGATCTCTGTCGTCATAACTTAAGCAAAAACCCTAATGTTACAGCGTGCTACTGGAGTCTAGGATGGTTGCTATGGATTGGTCAACCCCCAGGTCTCATTATTATCAGCCGTTGCAATGGAATAGACTGTGTGAAGGAGAAAGGATTTCCAAAAGCTTTTTCCTATAAATAATATTGATCAATTTTATGTCTTTTATAGTTGAAAACTAACTTCATGGCCACTGTATATGTTAGAGGAAATAGGAATATAGTCTGTGATTGGACAGTCCCTTTTGAGAGATGAAAGGTTGAACAGAGACTAGACAAATACACAGAGAGAGAAATTAAGTTAGTGTTTGTCAGGGTCTTGAAGGGACGTGGGAGAGTGACATAAAATGGGTATGACCTTGTAATTGACTATATTAATATTTTTGTGGTCAGGAAAATATCCTGGAATTAGACAATGGTGATGGTTGTATAACCTGGCAAATACACTAAAAATCACTAACTACTAAGTTGTTTACTTTAAAAAGATGGACTTTATGATATGTGAATTATGTTGCAATAAACTGATATTCTTTTTAAAAGTGCTCTTAGAAAGTTTCTTGAAGAAAATTTATTATCTTATTTATTTCTTATTTTGCCAGTTAGTACATGAAATTTTATTAGGCATATAACAAACTATAAACATTTAAAAATTAGTGATTAAAATACCTCTAGAAAAGGGAATTTGTTGACCTTTTATATGACCTTTATATAGTGTTCAGTGTAGGTAGAATTTTTATGCCTGTGTACATCCTTATACAGTATATTTGTTTTTTATTCCTTCTGTATCATCAAGTTCATCGCTGTGATGATCTCAATTCCAAAGTTTTGAGCCATTGCAAGGTTTCATAAAAGTTTGCTACTCTCCATATGAATTATGTAATTTATTCCTGAGAAGCTCTATTTGACATAGATTGACTTATTATACGAGCATTTTAGATCAGCAAACTGTAGATTTGGGTTTTTAAGCAAGTTACCAAAGGTCAGCCAGAGAGTTTATAGGGGAGCCAGTACTTAACGGTGAATTTGATACCACAACATAAGTCCTGAAAATTCTTCCTATATTGCCTACAAAATAAGTTAAATAATACAGAACATGTGAGACATAATGGCACACAGAGACATCTCTGTAGACTACAAATTTTGCAATATTTAATTTTAAAGTTTTTCTTTTAATTTAAATGCATTCTTATTCTTCAGAAACATAATATTAGCTATCTTGCTAAGTTATCTTTTGCTCACTTATTAAATATATTTTCAGAAACAGTTATCAGCAAAAAAATTGTTCTTTTTATAAATACTGAACTGCTTAAACAGCATGTCTCCAAAATTTCAACCAATTTAAAATTACCAGTCCAATATAAGTTAAAGTTATAGACAAGTGTCTCTGAGTTACTGAAATAAATAATGGTTATTTCGTCTGGTTTTAATCAGCAGTGTCGGTGACAGTGTTAAAAATGCAACTTCTAATTCAGTCAAAAGTTATCATTAAAAACCTTGCAGGCAGCAAAAAGGAGAAAATGCAATTAAAGATTGCTAAAAATAGTTTTCAGAGGATATCTTTCTAATTCATTTCAATAAGACAAGGAAGGCACTGTACATTGGTTTTTGTCTTATTTTAGAAACAATTTATTGTAGAGAGCATAGTTTTAAGAAAAAAAGTCAAGAAATATGTGATCTCCTATGAATAACAAGTCAATTTCTCCTAAGTTCTTTTGGAATGTGGAATAATTTTCTTCTCCAATTTAATATTCAGCAAAGAGTTCTTTCTGAAATATGTAATACATACATATAATTCCCAGAAATACTAAAGTTTGGTGATTTTCTTGGCAACCAATGAAGGAAAGCAGTATTAGCTCCTCAACTCAAAAGAATTTTGCTCAAATATAGTCAAATTACCACAAACTGGGTGACTTGGAAAGATGCCATGACTCAGATTTAAGACATAAAGTAGTAAATTTGCTACACATGGGACTCAATTGCAATATCACCTGTGTATGACTAAGCATTTTTGCCTTCATTTTATTTTGTCAATCTTATTTTCATATTATTGCAATGTGGTTATTGACATGTCTGCATAAACCTGTTTAGATACCTTTCTGATTATTCCATAAATCAAACTCCTCAAACAGAAAGTTAGAATTTTAGGAGCAAATAACATAAAAGATTTTAAAGCTTTTAACAAAAACTGTGAAGTTGTTCTAAAACTTCCATACTGATTTGCATTCTGTTCTTCAGTGTATGTGAATTTCTGTTTCATCACAATACTGCTAAAATTTGGTGTGAATGTTAGCCACTTTGATAAATTCCTAACATCCTTTCTTATTCTTTTCATAGTTATACCTTTGAATTCTACAAGACTACGACTTTTGTTTGTATTTATTGTACAACTTCATTAATAGATTGGTACGAATTGTTTCTTTTCCTGTTTGTTTGGCTACTGACTATAATAGAAGGATATATGTGTTGGTATTAGAGAGTTATCAGTTCAAATCCCAACTCAATTATTAATAAATGTCCTTGAACATAATAACTCATGCCACTGGAGCTTTAATACCACATCAGATAATAGGATTGGTAAGGGCAAAAAAAAAAAAAAAAAAAAAAAGATACTAAACTCAATAAGAGGTACAAACTTAGATTTATAAAATAAATATGTCACCAGGATATAACGTGTGCATAGACAAAAAGTCAATAATATTGTAATAACTTTGTGTGGTGACAGATGGGTACTAGGCTTATGGTGGTGATCAACATCATAGAGTATATCAATGTTGAATCAATATATAGTAGACCAGAATCTAATATAATATAGTATGCAAAATATACTCTACTTAAAAAATTTTTAAATCACTAGAATATATCCAGGTAGTTATGGATGCTTCTTATAGTATAAAATAAAACAGTTTAAAGATGCAAATATGTTTGCCTTAATAAACAAGGGCTATTATTTACTTCTATAAATACTTAGCATTGGGAGATGAGAAGTGTTTTGCAAAAGAACTGGATAAAAAAAAACAAGAATGAGGGTTTAAAATGACTCTCCTACTCACAAATTCCCTTAAACTGATCTAAAGAGACAAATGAGAATCAGTTATGACAGAACAGTTCCAGAGACTCCTTATGTAACTGGGCATAAGTAGCATTGCTCTAGGAGGTTAGTGATGTGTGGGGAAGAGTGTAAGGCAAAATCTTTTCCATGACTTTGCATGGAACACAGCACGGCTCTAGGCTCAAACGATATTTGGGATCAATCAAAAATTCTAACCATTGCATAAATATTTGACTTTCATAATGGGTTGTAGCAATAAAAAAAATTATTCAATGTGTGGTAGGAAGAGACAGGGATGAATAGCTATGAAATGATGACCGTGGCTTACAGGGTACAGCTTTGACCTATGGAAATTCTCGAAAATAATCACAGAAGGGGGCAGAGACCTGCTCTTATGCTGTAGGAACTATTGAGCTAGCAGAAATTCAAGTTACAAAGATTTTTTTAAAAGAAATTATGTATTAAAAATTATTTATCCTTTCCTTTGTATGCTATTATACTTTCCACCTTCAAAGCTAAGAGAAATATTCAGTTATATTTTCTTTCAATGTATCTGTAGCTTTATTCATGTACATTCAATGTGTGACTTATCTAGAATTTAATTCATTAAAAGGAGGAAAGCAGTAAACTACAGTTGAAAAATCAGGAGGAATATGACTTCAAAAAGAACTCTCCAAGAATGATCTTTACTTTACTTGGACAGGACATCTCATGTCATCAGGAGGTGAATCAACATAAAATGACAGAATGATTAACAATGGGACCAAGCAGATATGTCAATGTCCTGGATTGGTGATATCTTGGAGAGACAGGTAAGCATCATATCTAAAAGATTATCCACAGTAGCTTCCTGTTTCTGATCCCGCCTATGTCCATTTTATTTATTTTTTTTTTTAATTTTTTTTTTTTAGTTTTTTTATTTATTCATTTTTTTTAGAGAGGAGAGGGAGAGACAGGGAGAGAGAGAGAGGGAGAGAGAGGAGAGACAGAGAGAGAGAGAAAGGGGGAGGAGCTGGAAGCATCAACTCCCATATGTGCCTTGACCAGGCAAGCCCAGGGTTTCGAACCAGCGACCTCAGCATTTCCATGTCGACGCTTTATCCACTGCGCCACCACAGGTCAGGCCCTATGTCCATTTTAGTCAAGACAACATGCTCTGCTCACCCAGCCAGTGAAACTACATCTGTAATTAATGTATCAAACAAAAGTTATTAATGAAACAGTTAGTATAAGCTGATATTTCTCTGTCAAGCCTTTTCCTCTCATAGTGTTTTTTATCTCACTTAATGACTATCTATGATTCCTTTTCTTCCTCTACGTTCTACATTCAATCACATCAGCAAATACTGTAGGTTCCATCTTCAAAGTATAACAGAATTTGAACATTCCTCACCACTTTGACCCCACCTTGTCCAGGCTACTATAATAACCTTTAATTCTGTCTCTTTCCTAGACCTTTACATAATTCCATTCTACTCAACAAAATTAGAGTGGTCCTTCCATAATGCAAGCCACATCAGTGTACTCCCCTGCTCTAACCCTCTAATGACTCCCTGTCTCACAGAGGATAAAATCTAAATTCTTTAAACCACCTAGGCATCCATCCAGGATCTGACCTGGGTCTTCATCTTTGATTCTTATACCAAGATGCTGGCCAAATTTTATCTTCTCAGTGAACCAACCCATCTTTTTCTATGTCATTCAAAACTGAATGCCCTTCTTTGGCCACAGACCCCCCACTCCTCCTGCTTGCTTCATTTTATTTCATACTGACTCTATTTAAGCCATTTCTCTCTGAATCATCTATCTGATTCTAACTGAACAAAATTGTATGGGCAAGAATTCTTTGTTCTGTGCTGCACTTCTGGTGTGTAGAACAATGTTTTGACATTAAATTAGATTCAATAAGTAGTTGTTAAATGAAAAATAATAATAACTCATACTTTCATAGCTGTTAATATAATCTAGGCCTTGTAAATTTTACAGGTGTTAACTCAAGTAAAATTAATGAATATTTTGAATCAGTGAATTAATGAATAAATATTTTTGTGCATTTTAAGATTTAATCAAATTGTAAGACCTCAGTATATGAAATTATATATCATCCTTCATGTTATAAATATGAATGAGACCTTGTTTCATTAATGTATAAACATATTATTTTAATTATTAGTCCAGATACAAGTACCTTGTTAGAACTATTCACTAGAGGAATGTTTTATTTCAATGTAAGTATATATTTCAAAGTAAATGAATGTGTAATATTATTATAACACATTTCCTTCTGACTCTATTACAAAAACAAACATTACAGTTACATGTTCATCATGACCCTTACTAGAGACACATAAAATTGAAGCAGTCACTGTCTGAACCACTAATGATCACCATGGCAGAGAGAAGGGGAAATTGGAGAAAGATATACTCTATCTTAAAGTTTAAGTCAGAACATGTCATAGATCATTGGATTCACATGCCATCATCAGAGCAAGTAATGTGGTCTCACCTGACCTCAGGCTGGTGAAGAAGTACCATCCTATCATGTTCCCAGAGGTAGAAGGGGCAGACTACTGTGCTCAATGCTAATAATTACAACAAAGGATATTTTCTAATCAAATAAAAAACTTTAACTTATTTATAATATTTTAAAAGATGAATTCATACCATCTCATTTTTACATAAACTTCACTTATTGAGTAATAATAATTATTGCAAAATAAGTTCCTATCACTTATTTTACTCAATCTATTAAATGTATTAGTTGTTTTAAATGAGTGTGGGAACCAAAAAAACTATCACATCAATAGTATATTATGTTTAAAGCATATGCCTCATTATTTTTAAGGGAAATAAGTAGTAAGTTCAAGAGCTGGAAGGATTTGTTCAGCTGTTATATATAAGGTTGATGATAGGTATGAAATATTATATATTATATATTAAAATGTGCACTCAAAATATCCAATTGTGTCATATTTACTGATTTTAGTATCATACTTCACAATTTTAGTTGACAGAGTTTATGGACTAACCACTCATTAATAACTAGTTTTGCTTGAACATTTAAAATATAATGCTTGGTTTTAAGTTTTATATAATATCCAAAATAATAATGATGTTTCTTTTGGAGATGAATTTTCTGAGTTATAATTCTGTCATTATGAGAAAGGCAAGAGAAGCTATTAGTGTCTTTTTTTAAACAGAAAACTTACTGTTATTTACAGTTGAAATTGTATTTAAAAATTTAATTTTTGACATATTGAGATTTACTATGTGTTGGTCAAATAAGTTTGTAAATATGAGATATATGTTTACTCATTAATAGTTTGCATTGGGTGTGGGGGACAGGCTGTAAGCAGGCAGGGTTGTTATAGCCTAAGGCTTAGTTTTAAGACTAAGCTTTTCCCCACACCCTTGACTATTGCATGATAAGGGGTGGTGCACTATTATGAGGAATCTCATTTATGCCTCAGATAAGTAACTTTGTATCAGAGACTTTTTTGTTTGTATATTAGATTAAAGGTTTTGATTTCTACACTATAAAATGGGGCAGAGGAGCCCATACAGGAGGAGAGCAGAGAAAGGCCATGTGGAGGAGAAGAGAAGCAGCCAAGATGGCGGAGTGCTGAAGGAGAAGCCAGTTTGTGCAGGGAGAAGGAGATGGGGAACAGAGGTGAATAAGGCTGGTGAGGTAGATACCTTTGATTCTAGGAAACTCGGATAAGTCAGTGGCTTTGGGAGCCCTGAATGGAAAGAGAAGTCTTTTCCCACTAAGTATTTCTTGCCCACTGGGTGCAAGCTAGGATAAAGATGATGGCCCACCAGTTCTTGGCACCGTTGTTTCATTTCTGTCTGTCCAAATCAAATGCAAACCTGCATGGGCCAGGTGGCTGTGATGATGGCCGCACCTTCTAGCTTTACAGTATATTAAAGTGTGTGATATTTTCTCTCTGATTCTTCATTTATTTACAAATGTCACCATGTTGATTAATTCTAAGAAGAAAATATATGGCATCTGATGAGACCCTATTTAAACAAATGATTATTCTAAAACATATAGTCATACACAGGGATATTTTATTAATCACACTTTCATTTTTAAATGGATGGAAAAATGTATAGAAATTATTTTCAAATTAACCTCTCATTCATCAAAACTAATCTAGGAAGTCACAATATACATTTATATGTATTTACCATAATTATTTCAGCTTCTTTTAGATAAATTCTTTTTTACTTTGTTTTGATTTTAAAAAGTATATTATATTATGTATTGGTGAATTTCTTATCCAACAACACTTATTGGTGTGTAAAAATATTACTTAATAAATGTTTCTTCAGTAACCTTTTTAACATTTATTCCAGCAGGCTTTTGATGCAATATGTAGAAAATAAAACAATTTATTCATTTGAAGTACCAAGGGCAATGAATGAAGAAATAAATGGTCAATGATTTACAATATAAATTGTATGTCGTGTTAAAAAGAGAAATACAAAATAGGAATAGTGTGAATGTGAGCTATTAGGACAGAGTCAGTACCCGACTTAGACCAGTGGGGATCAGGTAATGACAAGGAAGCAACAGATAAAATAATGTTTAAAGAATTGTAGGAAAACATTTTTGGAAAAGAAAAAAGTATGTGCAAATTAGTGAAGTTATGAGCAAGCATTGTTATTTTAATTTCTAATTTAAAAAGCTGAACCAGTTTAGAGGGAGCAGTGTGGAGAATCTATCCTTGGGAAATCCCTTTTGTTACCTAACCTTGATGGTATCTGTTCAACTCAAGAAGATTCCCCCTGGCTGGTTGGCTCAGTGGTAGAGCGGCGGCCTGGCGTGCGGAAGTCCCGGGTTTGATTCCCGGCCAGGGCACACAGGAGAGGCGCCTATCTGCTTCTTCACCCTCCCCTCCTTCCTCTCTGTCTTTCTCTTCCCCTCCCGCAGCCGAGGCTCCATTGGAGCAAAAGATGGCCTGGGCGCTGGGGATGGCTCCTTGGCCTCTGCCCCAGGTGCTAGAGTGGCTCTGGTCGCGACAGAGCGATGCCCCAGATGGGCAGAGCATCGCCCCCTGGTAGGCGTGCCAGGTGGATCCCGGTCGGGTGCATGCGGGAGTCTGTCTGACTGCCTCCCCGTTTCCAGCTTCAGAAAAATACAAAAAAAAAAAAAAAAAAAAAAAGAAGATTCCAAGGGCTGTATCTCTGGAGTACACAATAACTGGGAGAGTTCTGTGTGTAACAGGTTCCTGACTCACTTGAGGAAACCAGAGCTGTTTAGTATACCTAAGCTAAAATATTCAAATTCTCTTTTTACTGGAATTTATTTTTTATTTTTTATTTTTTATTTTTTTACGGAGACAGAGAAAGTCAGAGAGAGAGGGATAGACAGGGACTGACAGACAGGAATGGAGAGATGAGAAGCATCAATCACTAGTTTTTCATTGTGCATTGCGACACCTTAGTTGTTCATTGATTGTTTTCTCATACGTGCCCTGACTCATATGTGGCCTTCAGCAAACCGAGTAACTCCTTGCTCAAACCAGTGACCTTGGATCCAAGCTGGTGAGTTTTGCTCAAACCAGATGAGCCCACGCTCAAGCTGGAGACTTCAGGGTCTTGAACCTGGGTCCTCGGCATCCCAGTCCAACGCTCTATCCACTGCACCACCACCTGGTCAGGCTTTAATGGGAATTTGAAATTGGAAAATGCGAGTCAATCTCAGATCTTTCTTCTCATTCACATGAATTCAAAAAGAAAACAAAGTCTCATTATGAAAGAGCACATAATAGGAAACAAAGAAAGAAAAATAAGAAATATTCTAAGATCTAGAGATTTTTGGGTACCTAGTCACTATCTTTTCCTGAGACCCTGTGCAGGCTGGACCACTTTACTTATGATAGTTCATTTAAATGTAACCTAAAAGTTGTAACAAAGCACATGAAACAGAGAAATTAAAAAAGAAAAAAAAAAAAAAGAAAGCAAAGAAAAAGAAAAGAAATGAAAGGAAGAAAAAAAAATAGACCAGGGGAAATTTTAAGACATGTATTTAAACTAAGAAAAAAATCTTACTTTCTCTCAAAGTGTATATTGAGGTCTGGAAAAAGCATTATTCATTATTTTCAATTACGTCTACAAATTAATACAGTTAAGCACTCTGTATTCAGCCACCATGAAAGATTTATGATTTTTCCCAAGAGTTAATTTTATTTAATTCAAAGAGCTGACCTCCCTTAATTTATTTCCTGCATTTCATATCTTGAAATGTTAATTTAAAAAGTTAAACCACATTTAAACTATTGAGAGATAAAATAAATTACATGTGTAAGACAGAGTATAGGAAAAAAATAAAATGTAACAACCAAAAATTGTGAGTTTTCAACAATGGCCAATATCAGGATTTAAAAAAGAATGAACTGGTTTTAAATAGGATGTATTGAAGACATGGTGTAACACACTCTGCATACATATGTCTTCAATATTTTTAAAGTTTAATACAACAGGTAATTATAATATAAATAACTATACCTAATGATGTCTATATTAAATATCTTTAAATAAAATACAACTAGATATAAACCAAAGGAAACAAAAAACAAAATTCAAAACAGTAAAGTAAAGAAATGAAAGTCTCTTCAAAAATGCTATGCCACAATTTTAACATATTTCAATATCTGACTTAGTCCATTTTCCCAGCGGATTTCTTTATGTCATTCTTTTGCAGAATAAAGCAAAAGTATTTCAGTTTTCTCTAATTGGCATTGATGGATAGCAATTTCTCAGTATAATATTTTTTTCTACAAAATAACTCATTAACCCAACATGTTCAGGCTATTGATTTCTCTGAAGTTAGAAATATAAGTCATTTGAATTTTATTTTTAATTGTAGATCTAAAATTTATATTACAAGATGTTATGAGACTACATTAAATTTTATAAAAACTATTTAGGTATATTTCTAAAATGAATTCTCTGAAAACATTGTGTGTGTGTGTGTGTCAGATAGAGAGAGACAGAGAGAGTGACAGATAGGAACAGACAGATGAGAAGGGAGACAGATGAGAAACATCAATTCTTTGTTGCAGCACCTTAGTTATTCATTAATTGCTTTCTCACATGTGCCTTGACCAAGGGGCCCCGCTGAGCCAGTGACCCCTTGCTCAAGCCAGCGACCTTGGGCTTCAAGCCTGTGACCTTTAGGCTCAAACCAGTGACTATGGGGTCATGTCTATGATCCCACACTCAAACCAGCAACACCACGCTCAAGCTGGTGAGCTCGCACTCAAGATGGATAAGCCCGCAATTAAGCTGGCGACCTTAGGATTTTGAACCTTGGTTCTTTGTGTCCCAGTCTGACACTCTACCATTGTGCCACAGCCTGGTCAGGCTCTGTAAACATTGATCTGCTTTAAAATAGATAAAAGATTTACAACTCAGTTCTTTATTTTAATCTTATTTTGGCTTAAGTGTTCTCTATATCTTTTCATGGTGGATAGCTGATTTCTTTTTGTGCTATTAATATTGTATTGTCTCAATGTCTAAGAGTTTATTTATCTATTCACTTACCAAAGGACATCTTGGTTGCTTCAAAACTTTAACAATTATTAAAAAAAAAACTTCTGTAGTTATCCATTTGCAGATTTCTGCATAAACTTGAGTTTTAAATTTCTTTGGGTGAATACCAAATAACACTATTGCTGGATTGTATGGCACAGATATATTTAGTTTTGTAAGAAACTGCCAAACTGTCTTCCAAAATGTAGTATGAACTCTATCTATATAGACCTTGTTGAGAATTGAAAAGAATTGAATACTTTCTATATTATTGTATGAGGCCAACATTATCCTGATTCTACCACCTCCACAGTGTTATAATTAAACAAAACAATACATTAATACATATTATAAAAATAAAGGCAAAAACTATGAGTGCAAATTTATCAAGTCTAATCCAACAATAAAACATAAAACTTTATTATGACCAAGTATGGTTTTTCATGGAAATGCAAATAAAAAATTCTAAAAATATTTAAAAACTTTATGATTATTTCAATACACAGAAAACAGATTTGACAAATGTAATCATCCAGCAGTAATAAAATTTTAGCAAAATAGAAATAAAAGAAAATTGCAAGCCATATGCAACATCTACAAAAAATGTACACTTACAGACTACTCTTGATAAGACTGTAAATTGGTAAGAGCATATTGAAAAATAAGTTGGCAGTTTCTTAAAAATTTAAGTGGATCTCTATCATATGTTCCAAATATTTTACTCCTAGATATGATTTACTCAAAAGAAATAGAGATATATGTCTATAAAAAGATTTGTATGTAGGTGTTCAGAGCAGCTGTATTTCTCATAGGCAAAACTGAAAATAAACCAAATGGACAGTATGAGATAAATGGATAAATAAACTTTAAGTACCCATACAACAGACTACTATTAAGAATACAAAGAAATAGACTATTGATATGCTATAATATGGATCAAGTTCAGAATAACTTTGTTAAATAACACTGGGAAACACATTTTTTTTTCCATTTTCTGTTGCATGAGGTTTTAGAACTGTATCTATATATTTCTGCATTGCTGATTCCAAATCTGAAACCCTTTTTTGGGTGCATGCTGAAGTTTTTATGCAATTTTAATTTCTTTTTGTTACAGTTAATGGCATGCATTGGTTTTTAAATTGGAGTTCAAGGGCAACGACTCTTGGAATGAACATAACCACAAGGCAACTAATGTTTTACAAATATCACTTTTACATAATTGTAATTGTTTTTAAGTGTAAAAAATTATCTGATAAAAACACCCTCTTATCTTAAGATTGAATCATGGTTTCTTCTAGTAGGCGTAAATGTAAGAATAGTCCTGACATCTTCTGTTATATATGTGGCTGTTACATACTTCAACGTCAAAGGCACAATATTTCATCATTTGTGACACATGTATATATTGCCTATTTTCAAGTTCCCCTTGACGATCAAGACAAGAATTGGGCTCCTCATATTGTGTTTCATGATTGTGAGGAAATGCTTCGTGACTGGACAAAAGGAAAACGCAAAGGAATGCGTTTTGGTATTCCCATGGTTTGGTGTGAACCTAAGGACCACAGCAGTGACTGTTATTTCTGTCTGATCAATACAAAGGGCATCAGCAAGAAAAAATGGCATATGATCACATATTCTAATATTCCTTCAGCAATACAACCTATCCCACACTCTGAGACACTCCCGGTTCCAGTTTTCAATGGTTTTATTTATTCTAATGACAAAGAATGTGAACATGGTGATCAAGTGTATTTTGATAAGATGCATGAGGAAATGGTTGTAGAATCTGAAAGCTCTTCTTCTGATGCTAAGCAGTCATTAACCCTTCAGCAGTTTGCCAACCCGAATTGAATGACTTAGTAAGAGATTTGGGCCTATCAAAGAAAGCAGCTGTGTTATTAACCTCCAGGCTTCAAGAAAAGAATGTACTTCACTGGTCAGCTAAAGTATCCCATTTCTGGAAGCATGAACAATTTTTTGTTGGACTTTTTTTCTGAAGACAAACACTTTGTTTACTGTCATGATATCAGTCGTCCTCTCAGCCAGCTAGGTGTTACCACTTACGGTGCAACAGAATGGCAGCTATTTCTTGATAGCTCTAAATCGAGTCTGAAATGTGTTCTCCTACACAACGGTAATGTTAATGCAGCGGTTCCAATTGCTTATTCAACTCATCTGCGAGAAGTCTATACTGACATAAAAATTGTCCTCGACTTTCTGAAGTATGTGGAGAATAACTGGATTGTTTGTGTGGATCTTAAAATGGTAAATTTCATGCTAGGACAACAGAGAGGTTTCACGAAGTATCCTTGTTTTCTGTGTCTGTGGGACAGCCATGCTTGGGAGAAACACTGGATACAGAAGGAGTGGCTGAAACGTGAAACTCTGAAAGTAGGGATGCAAAATATTGTGAATGAAACTATAGTTAATCGAGACAGTATCATTTTCCCCCCATTCACATCAAACTTGGCTTAATGAAGCAGTTTGTTCAGGCTTTGAATAGAGAAAGTGAAGCTTTCAAGATATTATTTCTGCTTTTCCTGCCTTGTCTTCTGAGAAGATAAAAGCAAGTGTATTCGATGGACCTCAAATTCGAATCCTCATGTGTGAACAAGAATTTGCCAGGAAGATGAATAAGGAGGAGAAAGCAGCATGCCAGTCTTTTGTGGCAGTTGCAAAGAACTTCCTTGGCAACAAAAAAGCGAAAAACTATGAACTTCTGGTTCAAAGGATGCTGTTGGCTTTCTGCGACATTGGATGTAACATGAACATTAAGATTCTCTTACTGGCCCTGGCCGGTTGGCTCAGTGGTAGAACATTGGCCTGGCGTGCAGAAGCCCAGGGTTCAATTCCCGGCCAGGGCACACAGGAGAAGCACCCATTTGCTTCTCCACCCCTCCCCCTCTCCTTCTTCTCTGTCTCTCTCTTCCCCTCCCGCAGCCGAGGCTCCATTGGAGCAAAGATGGCCCGGGCGCTGGGGATGGCTCCTTGGCCTCTGCCCCAGGCACTGGAGTGGCTCTGGTCGCAACAGAGTGACGCCCCAGAGGGGCAGAGCATTGACCCCTGGTGGGCAGAGCGTCGCCCCCTGGTGGGCGTGCCAGGTGGATCCCGGTCGGGTGCATGCGGGAGTCTGACTGTCTCTCCTCGTTTCCAGCTTCAGAAAAATACAAAAAAAAAAGATTCACTTACTGAACAGTCACCTTGATAAGTTTCCCGAAAATCTTGGAGCTGTTAGTGATGAGCAGACTACTGCTGGAGCATCAAATGAGATTTTCCTCAACAAATACACACACGCAAGACCTACAAATGCAAATTTCTGCCTGAATAGAATTTAAATAAGTTTTGTGCAAATTTTATGATTAAAATAAGTGTTTTAATATGTTCTATTTTGAAATTGTAGACCAATTCTGGTGTAATTATGTCTTTTAGTGTATTAGTGTACTTACTGCATTATATAAATTATTACTTTTTCATAAAGATGATGTCCAAGAAGACATTCCACTTCATTATGTTAAACTAAATGTTGAAAATTTTACAATAAGATAAAAACCTAAAAACTTAAATTTCAAAAAAACTGTAGCTTACAGAGAAAAACTAATGTCAGATTTGAGATCAGCACACTCGAATTAGGTATGAACAAGTGTTTTTGTGGATGCAACAAAAATTTTGTTCCCCAGTGATAGAACTGGGGGGAAAAAAATCTATACATGCTATCAATATCTAATCATATGAAATTTAAGAAATTCTAAATGTAAGGCTGGGAAAGATGACAAAACTGCAATAAAAAATTATTTGGGCATGGTAGTTATGCTTACTTTCTTGACCATGGTTAGTTTCATAGGTATACACCTCTATCTGAAGTTATCAAACTGCACACAAAATATATGCACTTTTTTGTATGATGTTTATATTTACATAAGTATGTAAGCAATAAAAAAGTGTACTGTTGGTGGATAATATTAAACTTTCAAATGATAATTTTAGAAATAGTCTGATCTGAAAAATCTAGATGTTTTATGACAGAATGTTATTTGTAAGAAATATTTATCTCACCATTTTATAGTTTGTATTTTCTACTGAAGACCAGAGAACCTTCAAAGAAAGTACAAAGTTATATTTATAAAATGCAAATATATTTCAGACAGATATATAAAACCTATGGCTCACTTATTCTTTAATAATAGAATCAACAAATATCTCTTTTTTACCAAGCTAAGAAAAAAATAAAGACTTATTTCGATTGAATACTGTGGTCAATTATGTGGAAAAAAATATGGTTTAGAAAACTATTAAAGTAGAATGAACGATAGTTTAAAAGACTAGCAGAAAGAGTTATGATTATAATAGTAAAAATGGGTGGAAAGTAAAAGCTAAACTCAAAATGCATAAGCAAACACAATAATAAATAGCCTCATAATGAAAAAAAGTACACAAAATCAGATAGACACACAATGCCTCACCAATATATGCAAATAAAAACTAATAGAAAAATGTTTGTGTCCTCATTTGGTGTTCATTAGGATTCTAGAACTAAACACTTTTAATGCCAGATTTTGTTATCACAGCTGCAGGCATATGGATTATAACTGTAATTTTTTCCCTGTGAGCCACAAATATTTTCCTTTCCTGATGTCTAAACTGTTTGGCAAACAGCAAGTTTGCATTTAACTGAAATTTCAGGAGATCTAACATCTAATCACTGGACAGAAAAAAAAGATTATGTTTTAAACTATTAAAATCTCCTGATTTTTCTCTATGTAGCACTGCTTATATATTTCCTTTTAGTTTAGACAGAAATAATTTTAAAAATCAGTGCTAAAGCAAGAAAATACTTAAAGTTTAATTTATTCAACTAGAATATCAAAGTATATTGGTGTGTTTCTGTTATACTGAAGTATAATATAATTGGGACTATATCTCAGATCTAGGAACCATAACTCTCTTCTGTATCTATAGACTTTCTTGAATTCATTCCATCTCTCTCTCAGAAAAACCATACAGAATTTTTTTTATTTTATGTTCATGCTACCTCAGATTAGAAATTGTTTTTCACTTTACATATTTACCAGTCTGCATTTTAAATAACGTTTTAAACAGTGATGGGCAATTTTTACAGATGATTTAGTCGGGACACTTCTTAAAATATTATTTTAAAGTTTTTCTATGGACACAAGAACTTGCAAAACTGTTTCTTATCTTGGAAGACCTCTCCCGATCTATTGATATAAAAAATGTTGCAGTTTTAAACTTAAATACAGTGGCATTTTCTCTATGCATTATTTTTGCATTAAGCCCAGATTTTAAAAAAGATACTATTTCTTTGTGTTTTAATCCTATCCTAATTATCCTCATATTACAAAGACATGTATCTCTGACTCATTATGTCAGAAGCTCCTCCAGAGCAGGGTTTCCCAACATGGTGCGTAGGTTATATGATCAAGGAGAAAATTTTGATGAAAGAATCTGTGAATATATAAATGAATGGGTGAAGGAAGTTTCCTCAGGTCTTTTAGACTCCAGTATTTTTTTTCTAAAGGATATACCAATGTTGTTCTTAAGCGTTGCATTTACTTGGAACAGTTATTGTGAAAAATTGCATATCAAATATTTGGCTTTCAGTTTTACAAAATTAACACCAGAAAGAAAACTAATGCTTTGCTTAACAATTTTTTCCTCAGGTAAGATTGAGAGGAAATAATATAAGTTGCTTTAGATAAGTCAATGCTCTTAAGTTTATTGAAATGTATTAGTTTATTAAATTAAGATTCAAAGAACTGTATTATGAATATACCCAATGGACCAAAGGATAGAGTTTATTTTCTCCCCAATCCCAATTTAAAAATTTATATGTGTATACATGAATGCATGTGTGTATGCATATGTGTATGTGTCTATATATTATAAAATTATATGGTATACCATACATCATATTACATTACAGTGGTGACAGTGGGAACTCTTGTTTTGTTCCTAATCTTAGAGGAGAAATTGTTAAACTTTCACAATTGAGTATGATGTTAACTGCGGACTTTTCATATATTAACCATGTTGAGGTATATTCCTTCTATACCAAATTTGTTGAGACTGTTTATCATAAAATGATTTGAATTTGTCAAATGTTTTTCTGCACCTATTGAGGAAATGATCATATGATTTTTGCTTTTCAGTCTATTAAGGTACTGTATCACATTTATTGATTTGTATATTTAAACAGTCCTTAGATGCCAAGAATAAATCCCACTTGATCATTGTGTATAATTCTTTTAATGTTCTGTTGAATTTGGTTTTCTGATATTTCACTGAGAAATTTTTGCATCTATAATCAGAATATTAGAAATATTGGTCTTTAATTTTCTCTTCTTGTAATATTCTTATTTGATTTTTGTATCAGATTAATGCAGGTCTCATAAAATAAGTTTAAAAGTGTCACTCCCTCTTCAAGTTTGTAGAAGAGTCTGAGAAGGATCCGTGTTAATTCTTTTATAAATGTTTGGTAGAATTCACCATGGAAACCATATAATCTTGGGCCTTTCTTTCTTTTCTTTCTTTTTTTCTTTTCCTTCCTTCCTTCCTTCCTTCCTTCCTTCCTTCCTTCCTTCCTTCCTTCCTTCCTTCCTTCCTTCCTTCCTTCCTTCTTTCCTTCCTTCTTTCCTCCTTCCTTCCTTCTTCCTTTCTTTCTTTTTCTTTTTTGTTAGGAGAGTTTTAACAACTGATTCAGTCTGCTTACTTGTTATTGGAATATTCAGATATTTCATTTCTTTATGATACCTTAGCATCTTAAAAAATATGTAGTTAATAATTCTGCTATATTTTTCTGGTCTGGGCTTGGGAAATATCAGTGTATTGACTCAAATATCTGCGAACATTTGAAAGTTTTACTGGTGAATGGCTTCTTCTAGATCAGGGGTAGTCAACTCTTTTATACCTACTGCCCACTTTTGTATCTCTGTTAGTAGTAAAATTTTTTAATTGCCTACCGGTTCCATAGTAATGGTGATTTATAAAGTAGGGAAGTAACTTTACTTTATAAAATTTATAAAGCAGAGTTACAGCAAGTTAAAGCATATAATAACAATTACTTACTAAGTACTTTATGTCGGAGTTTTGCTAAATTTGGCAGAATAAATCTTTATAAAACAACTTACTATAGTTAAATCTATCTTTTTATTTATACTTTGGTTGCTTCGATACCGCCCACCATAAAAGCTGGAATGCCCACTAGTGGGCAGTAGGGACCAGGTTGACTACCACTGTTCTAGATGGACACTTTAACATGTTGGCAATGGCAGGCTTTCTACTGAAGTGATGGAGGTGACTGCAATGTATCACAGACCAATTTGGGGCTGTGTCACATGGCAATAAAACTGTAAGGCTTGAAAGCATAATGTGTAAGACCACTTGAATTGTATGCTCTGAACTGACATATTGACATTCATGCTATATTTTGTTGATCAAATCAACTAACAAGCCTGCCATGATGCAAATGGTGGGAAAATAGAAACCACAGTCGTCCCTCGCCATATCGTTGTTCACTTTTCATGGTCTTACTGTATCACGGATTTTTAAATTGTATATATCTAATTTTGTATTGTGGATTTTTTGCTATATTGCAGGATTTTGTAGTATATAGATATTTTTATTTATTTATTATTTTAATCATTTTTTGTGGTAAAATAAGTATTTTCTAGCCTAAATATTGAAAAGGTTTATAAGAGTGTGGAGAGAGATTATAAAACCTTAAAATAGATATGAATAATAAAATAAATATAAGGTCGCTACTTTGCAGATTTTTGCCTAGCGCAGGTGGTTCTGGCACCTAACCTCAGCGATAAACGAGGGACCACTTGTACTTCTTGATGGGAGGAGATGGAAAGTCTTCCTTTTAAAAATCTAATACATCGTACTTTTCTATTTTTATATTTCCTAATTCTCTTTATCAACTTTAATATTTGTTTTTGAACACTTTATTGTGACAAAACATTAAACAACCCTGTAACCTATTGAGACTCTAAATCATCTTTAAGCTCAACTCAGGACTCTGTTACAATTCCTGCCTTTGTTGTTAGTGAGAATCTCCTGCTGTCAGCACTGTGGTCCCAAGGAGCCCCATTAAGTTAAGCCAGTCATTATATGAAAGAGGAATATTTGACTTTATATGTGATTTTTTCAGACCTCTTTACTTTCAGTATCATGAAGGGGGTGTACTATGTTTATATCCTTTTGGAATAATATGAAAACAAGGAAGTTTCATAAGTTCAATTGTGTTTATTGTCTCTTATGTAAGTGCAAAAATGAAACAGACACTTTCTCCTGCTTCTAGGAATACCAGATGTTAAAATATAAGAACTAAAGCTTATAGTCTTATTTAACTCACTGGGGAAAGTACCTTTCTAACAAACATTTGTAATTTTTCTACATATACCAAGTATGAAATTGGCACCGCTCTCTGTCAAATAAATTTTATGTCACGTTGTTGTTGTTGGGTTTTGTTGTTGTCATTGTTGTGATTTGTTAGTGTCATTAATGTACATGTGTATTCAGAAGTTAAGGTCAAACTGTGTTTATCTAAGTCAACTCTTAACTATTAGGTCATTTCCCAAAGAGCTGTCTTCCCAGTTATATTTTTTAATAAATGCAAATTAAGTAATTATATAGTTAAATTTTGACTAAGCATTATTCATCTGAGAAATAGTGGCTTTATAATGCAAAGGAAGCAATTTTTCCACCTTTGGCACTTTGAAATAAACTCATTCTGATCTAAATTGATTGCTGTGGGATTATCCTGGAGTCATTAAAATATTGCTGTATTGACATTCACTAATGTCTTTAATTAGCAATTTCAAATTCCAGTGTTTGGCATTAAATATAAACAAGTATAATTTATTATATCCTTATACCTGTTTATTCAGTCATATTTCTTTATTCATTGAATATATTAAGCATTTATTTCATATGTTATGTGTTATATTTAAGTAGTCGTTTATAGTATATTCAGTTTAGCCTGTCTGCCCTTTTAAATAAAGACAATAGTTGATGCTGAACCTTTTTGAACCAGGATTAAAGTAAAAGATATATATTTGTTATGTTTATTACTTTCAAATAATTCAACAAAATATTGAATTTTTATAAATTTAAAAGATCCATTTGCATATAAAGCAAAGGTATCTCACTCTTCAGAAACTGGTATTTTTCAAAAGCCATATAGTTTTGTTGGGAGAGTTGAAAATATTTGAATTTGGAATCCATGTACACCTTGTAAGTGCACTCTCAACTAGCTTGGCACTTTCTATTTTTGGTAAATGCCATATTTATAGTGTTGCTTCTAAATTCCTTTAAAGAAAAATATTAGAGAAGAAGAAACTAGTCACAGAAGTAGTAGAGAAAACAGTGAATTGTTAGGAACAGACAGGAGAATATCACTGGGGAATAGGATAAGCATGACTTCTTCCACCACCTCCTCTTTGGAATTAGTCAGTAAATTAGAGACCACCTGCTTTGGAGTGTGTTGACTGTTTATCTCCCCATGATTGTCCTTCATAGTTGTTAACTTGGTCACATTCCCTCTATAAACTAGCTTCCTTGATATAAAACAGGCAAAGCAATATTAATCACATAGTTGTTGTAAGAAATAGACAAAATAGGGCCTGTATGGTGATATAGATAGGCACATGCTGTGTTCACATATTCTTTCCTTCCTCACATTCCATAGATGCTTTCCAGCAAGACTTGCAGAATGTTCTGAACCTCTGTAAAATATCAGAGTTTATCGATTCTTCCAAAATATGCTCATTACATAAATTCTTGAGTATTTTAGTATATGATTATAGGGAGCTTTCACAGTCTATCATATTATATATCATTCAACTATAAGTAAGTTGGTTGTGAATATTTTTAAATTTATTTCTTTATGAATGAATATAACCTGGAAACCATTACATTTTAAAAATAAAATGGGAGAAGTGAACAGTGCTGAAGTTGAGGTCTTCATAATCCTCAGGACTTCAGGTCCATTTTGCACAGGGGCCCTTCCTGTTCTGCTCCTTCTGCTTAGAGCATTCTTATTTAAGATATTGTCACCGCTGCCTCCTTCTTGTCGTCTATGGCTTCACTTTCCTGACAACACTATAGCTAAAGGCAAAATCTCTCAGCAGTCTCCTTTCATCCTATCATCTCCCATTCTAATTCTTAGCATTCATAAGAACAAGAAACTACTCTTTATGTCTATGTATGGATGATTAATAGCAGCCTCTCTTTAAAATATATAAATTCTAGGAGGCCAAAATTTTAATTTTATTTTCACCCCTATATCTTTTGTGCACAAAATAAAATTTGATATACAAGTTTGATAAATTAAAATGTATAATATATGTTAACCAATGAACAGGTGGGAGTTTTCTAGTCTTTCAACTTTTTACTTTTTTTGCATTCTCTCTGAGGTTTTATAGCCTATGAGCCATTCATGGTTTTATAGCCTATGAGTGTTAGATGGATCTGTGTACAATTCATTTTGAAACCTGAGTAGGCAATTGACTATAACTTATCTGTGCCCAATGAATAAAATACTCCTTTTCATTTGCAGTTCTTTCAGTGTTCCTCCATGATATATAAAGAGTTCAGTTCTAAACGAGGGCTAACAAGGAACAGCATCAGATATCGACCACTTCAACTGCAGTGAGGGCGGGGGAGAATATATGGTACTTTAAATTAAATTTTAATATATAAAAGAGAAATAACTTATTTATTTATGTATTTTTACTGATTTGAGAGAGGAAGAGGGAAGAGAGTGTGAGAGAGAGACATTTGTGGTTATACATATTTATTTGTGCATTCATCAGTTGCTTCTTGTATGTGCACTGACCAGGTGTGAAACCCACACCTTGGTGTATCAGGATGATACTCTAATCAACTGAGCTACCCAGCCAGGGAGGAAGAATATTTTAAAGTTCAGGAACTGAGGATCATACTTTTTAGAAAGTCAACTTCAATGTGCATGATAAAGCATCTATATTCAAACTTCATTTTTATGCCTGTAGCTTTGGATATTAAATGGATTGATACTTTTGAAAAGAAACTCCTATAGCTATTTTAGTTCTCTGTTCCATTACACTTCATCTTCTTTCTGCTTAGTTTTGAGCTCAAAATTTGATACAGGCTTTTCCTGTATGAATATTAGAGTATCTAATAATTATAGTTTAATAAAATGAAACTCAGGAGTGAGATTCATCAACTAGAAAAATGTAGGGTTTTTCATACAATTTAATAATATCAAATGGCTTCTATAATCATTTCCATATAAAGCATCAAAAATGGCTTAGCTGGGTTCATGCAGGTAGTTAAAAATGTGCTCAGACAGATTATATGGAAGTATGGTAATTTTACTTAAATTATATTTTATTATTCTTTTTGTATATACTAAAAATTAGATGAGCTATTTGACACTCAGCATTTAACTTTTTAGGGTGGGACATAGACACATTGAAACTGAGACCTAAAGGGGACATTTATGCAACATATACACACTAGACTTAAGAATGAATGGCAATACCTAATCTTGTGAAAAATAGTTGTTAATATTACAATTAGAGATCCTCTAGATAAACATATTAACAATATTCCATAAAATTTCACTAAGATAATTGTTATACTTGCACATATAAAGTATTATCAAGGTAAGTAGTGCTGAGCATATACAAAGTTTGAGATGTGAAAAATCAAAAGTGACTACTCTAATTGTAGCCTATAGTAGGGAAAATTGATTTTCTATTAACTTTATTATGCAGGGGATCTCAAATCAATGTTTTAAGAATATATACTAAGAACATGAGGAAAAAAAAAGATAGGTCCAGTTGAATTTAAATTATTTGATGTGATACAAGTAGAAAATGGAAACACACCAGAATTCCAGTTAATTAACTGAGTTTCCAGTGTTAGTTTTCCCATACACAATTTGACTTTGAGAAAGTAAAAGCAATTCCTGAGCCTCATTTTCTGACCCGTTAAGTGGCTAGTGTACTACTACTTTCATCTAAGCAGTAGAATAAGGATTGATACTCATGATTATAGATAAATGTTCTAAAGTGTAATTCAATATGTAGTTTTCATAAATTTACTGGAGGTCTTATTTATTGAAATTAGGTATCAAAAAGTAAATAAAAATTATAAATATTGGAAGTAAAATTAAAACTCATTGTTTGCCTACAACAGTTATGTAAATATAAAATTCACCAATCTATTAGCAATAATGAAAAAATATGTGAATTAAGGCTGATAAAAATAGAAAGTTAATAGACCAAAGTCTATTTCCCAGTCTTTCTAAACACTAGAAAAGAAGTGGAAGTGATTTTACATGCAATATAGAAGAAGAAAAAAGTATCAGTAAAATATTTAATGATGGATATAAAAAACAACTCTAGTAAAATATTAAAAAATATTTTAAATGTCAATAAATTTAGTTATATGACATTAATTGACTATAGCACTCAGTATTACAAAGATATCATTGCATTCCAAATTAAATTATAGATTAAATGGAATACCTCTCAAACTAAGAGCAAACTTTTTTGTGCAAAATGACAAGCTGATTCCATAATTTATATCAAACAACAAAATACTAAAAATAGCCAGGACAGTTTCAAATGACAAAGTTTGAGGATTCATACAATCAAAAAATGAATTCTTACTAGAATTTATAAGTAAAGTGGCAGAGAGTTATTATTCCAGTAGAGTATATATTATGTTAATGGAAGAGGTGTAAGACTACAAAATCTGCTGACCTTATGACATTTCCTGAAATCATACTATCAAATACTATAGAATAACTTTAAAAAATGCTAGATTTTCTTATGGCACACAATTTGGAAGTTTCTCCTAAAGATTATGTAAAATAATCTGCACAATATGAAAATTTACAACATGCATGTTGAGCTAACATGGTGAATTTGATTGTCAAATACAGCTTTTATAAATTGTAAATATTACCCATATTACTAATAATTTCAAGATTACAAGGTATCTAAAGATAATTGCTTTTTAAATATTCATGAATACATATCCATGGATGCACATGGAACAAAAGCCACAAGGTAAGAAATGATATACTATAGAAGAACTTTACTTGTCAATAGCTGGTTAACAAATTTCTTTCTGTGGAAGCTACTATGATTTTTATTTTTCATAGGTCCATCCAGGAAAATTCTATACACAAAGTATTTGTATGTGTGTATGAAGAAATCAAAGCAATTGATTTACGATTCACTCCTGATTCATTATAGAGTTTACTCCTGGGGAAAGAACGAAAACAGGAAGTGTGATCAATATCCATGTCAGCATATTGACCATTATCTACCAGAAAAGAAGATAATATATTAGTTGATAGGAAGATAGTCTAGATCTAGAAAATGCTTCTAGCATTATATCTTGCTGTCTGATTGCTGCTAATAAACAAACTTTTATTTTATAGATTTATGAGGAATACATTCTCACTGAATGTAAAGTAAGCTACCATCAACCTTTCTGGTTGTAAGAGCTAAAATGGTTTAAGACTTAATATTTCTGTTCATTTAACTGTGGGTAGGTATCCATCCCTAGTGAAAAAATATATTTTTACATATTGGTTAATATTTTATTTACCTGATTTTATCCTTGCTGGCTTTTTTATTGCAAGTATAATTATATGAAGCATTTTAATGTGTTTTTTGTTTGTTTTCACCCATTGGCATCTTCTATTTAAAATATCCTGATAATATTATGGAAGGTTCTTTATTAGCACTTTATATCTCAGGAGAGGACATTTAATACCATTAAGCATATCTCATATCCTCATTTCCTTTGAAGGTACATTTTTTGGAGGGAAACATTATTTGTAATTTTTTTTTTTATTCAGAGAGACAGATTCCTGCATGCACCCTGACAGAGATTCACCAGGCAAGCCCACTAGGGACATGATACTCTGCCCATTTAAGGCATTGTTCCATTGCTCAGCAATTGAGCTCTTATTAGTGCCTGAGATGGAGGCCATGGAGTCATCCTCAATGCCTGAGGCCAACTCACTCCAATCGAGTCATGTCTACAGTACGGGGAGGGTGGGTGGAGAAGCAGATGGGCACTTTTCCTGTGTGCCCTGATCAGAAATTGAACCTGGGACATCCACACACCAGACCAATGCTCTACCACTGAACAAACTGGCCAAGGTTTGCAAACTTTTTAAAATAAAAATTTCCTCCAAAGTGTATAACATATTGCTAGGACTGCAAGGCTATTGGAATTCTCTAGAGGAATAATATTTTAAAAAATATTCCTGAATAATACTGTCATGACTAAATGTAACCCCCTTTTCTTCTTTATTTATTTAGTTAGTTAGTTATTTTGTATTTTTCTAAAGTGAGAAGCAGGGAAGCAAAGAGAGACTCGGGCATGCACCCAACCGGGATCCACCTAGCATGCCCACTAAGGGGTGATTCTCTGCCCCATTGGGGCATTGCTCCATTGCAACCAGAGCCATTCTAGTGCCTGAAGCCCTGAAGCAGAGGCCAAGGAGACTTCTTCAGTGCCAAGGCCAACTTTGCTACAGTGGAGCCTTAGCTGCGGGAGAGAGAGAGAAAGTAGAGGGAAAGGAGTGGAGAAGCAGATGGGCACTTCTCCTGTGTACCCTGGCTGAGAATTGAACCCAGGACTTTCAAACACTAGGCCAACATTCTATCACTGAGCCAAGCAGCCAGGGCCTACCTCTTTTTTAAATTAATGTTTTAGTTGGCTATTATATCCAAATTAAAAAATGATCAAAGTATACTGAAAATAATGTTTGATCTATTCCACATCCAGTGTAGAAAATTTGCCCATGACTGAAAGCAGGGTGGGGAGGTAAAACAGGTATGTTTACAAACCCAAGAAAGACTATCTTTGAGAATTAGAAGTGCCAGTTACAAAGAAAAGTCTTACTATGTTGTAGATTGCCTATCACTAGGATATTTAATTTGAAGTAAGCCAGTTATAATTTAAACAGACTTTAGAATACCTTTTACTACCCTGGTAGGGATCAGTTAATATATCTTATAACTTTAATAGCACATAACTCAAGGTTGGTCTGCCTTGAGGAATACAACATGATTCAGAGAATCTCCAGTGTCTGGACATTGAAATATGCTTCTGTAAATCTGCCCTTTACAACTAGGTAGTGAACATTAGTGGGAGAGGCACTCATAGGAAACCAATTCTAAAAATCACCCTCTTATACACAGGTTTGTATAATCATCTGCATTTTTAACTCTAGAACAAATAGATTATGAATGTAAACTCTTCATAACTAGTCAAAGATGGGGTAAATAAAGCTTTTCTTTTCTTTCTTTTTTTTTTCTTTTCTTTTTTTGCAAAACACACTGCTAGAGTCAATAGTAGGCAGACTGTGAGGCCAGTAGCCATGATAAGAGCCATCTGGCCCATGCAGGTTCGTATTTGATTTGGGATGATGGTAATGAAACAAGGGAGCCAAGAACTGGTGGGCTATTTATTACCTTTAATCCTAGCTTGCACCCGGTGGGCGAGTAAATATAAACAGTGGGAAAACACTTCCTTTTCCATTTGGGGCTTCCAAAGCCACTGACTCATCCAAGTTTTCCTAGAATCAAAGGTTTCTACCTCACCAGCCTTATTCACCTCTCTTCCCCATCTCCTTCTCTTTGCACAAACTCTGCACAAACTGGCTTCTCTTTCAGCACTTCACTGTCTTGACTGCCTCTCCTCTGCAATGCTAATGGCAGGAACCAGGAGAGCAAGAACCCCAGTCTGCTTCATTTTATAGTGTAGAAATGAAAGCCTTTAAGCCAATTTACAAATAAGGAAGTCTCTGATACAATGCCATTTATCTGAGGCATAAATGGGATTCCTCATAAGAGTGCACCACCCCACATCATGCAACAGTCAAGGGTGTGGGGAAAAGCTTAGTTTTGAGAAGATTTTAGGATTAGAAAGATGTTGGAAAGACTTTAGGATTAAAAAGGTGGGAAAGGCTTAGTCTTAAAACTGAGCCTTAAGCTATGAGAACCTTGCCAGCTTACAGCCCGTCTCCCACACCCAATGCAAACTATAAGTGAGCAAACATATATATCATATTTATAAACTTATCTGACTAACACAGACCATGGCACAGATTTCTACCTTTAAAAATGTCTTGGAAAAGAATTGGTAACTCTACATCTAGCTCAAAACATCACCTTCATAACCTGTCATGACAACTGTCATTGACATGTGACTTGTCTTACTCTTCACTGACCAGATCAGCTGCATGGCTTTGTAAGATCTCTGGGAATTATAGGTGAGAAAATGGAAAGTCCATATGCTTTGCTACTGGATCACAAATATGATAAATAAAATGACTACTCAGCTGCCATTCTGAGACCATGCAAGAAGAAGGGCTTGAAACAAAACATTCTCACACACACACACCCACTGTAAAGTTGTAGTTAACCTGCTTGCTATTTTCTCTTACTGGCTTCTTGACTGTTGGTTAAATAAGTTTGTAAATATAATATATAGGTTTGCTCACTTATAGTTTGCATTGGGTGTGGAGGACAGGCTGTAGGCAGGCAAGGTAGTTATAAGTGACTTTGTATCTGAGACTTCCTTGTTTGTATATTGGATTAAAGGTTTTGATTTCTACACTATAAAATGGGGCAGATGGGGAGCTTGACCTCTCTCAGTTCCTGAGAATAGCAGTAGAGAGAAGAGCAGAGAAAGGGTACATGGAGGAGAGAAGTGGCAGCCAAGATGGCATGTGCTGAAGGAGAAGCCAGTTTGTGCAGAATTTGTGCAGAGAGGAGGAGATGGGGAACAGAAGTGACTAAGGCTAGTGAGCTAGAAACCTTTGATTCTAGGAAACTTGGATAAGTCAGTAGTTTTGTGAGCACTGAATGAGTGGCTTTTGGAGCCCAGTGTGTGTTTTTACATGCCTACCAGATACAAGCTAGGATTAATGCTAATGGCTCAACAGTTCTTGGCTTTGTTGTTTCTTTACTGACTCTCCGAATCCAATGCAAACCTGCATGTGCCAGGCAGCTGTGATGGTGGCTGTGGCAACTGGCTTTACATTTGGCATAGTCTATGGCAGGATTCAGAATTCGGTATGGAGCCACCACCAGCTTTGAGCGGTGGAGTAGAGGACTGGCTGCTGTTATGGTTCCCTATGGCTATCCTTTTGGGGACTGTAGGCTGGCTTTTACAGCCATGCATGAGGAAATCAAGAGCTCTGTGGAAGAGGCTGCCCAGGACCTGCAAACCGAGCAGTGGAAGGAGCTGGAGCAAATGTGGGAGAAAGAGATGCCGACCCTGGAGCTGGAGCAAGCACCGGAGAAGGAGGCCGAAGAGGTTTGTGAGATTCACTTGGAAATGGAGCAGCTGCTGAAGAAGGAATCACAGGTTCCTGAGTTGGAGATTGCCCTGGATGTTGTGGAGAGCCAGCAGTGGCAGGAGGCCAGGGCTGAGGCCGGAGTTGGGGCTGCAAGGCCTGCTGAGCAGAAGGCAGTGGTGGCCCAGGACTCAAGCCTGGCAGCAGAAGCTGGTGTTTTCAGTTCCTCTTTGGAGGATGAGGAGAATCAGTCTGGAGTTGCAATCCACAGTCTCCAGAAGGGGAGAGCCCAGCAGCAAGGAGTACCTACTACTACGCCCCTGGTAGGTCTGTGACTCAGGGACGGGTTGGCTGCCATCATACTCTCCAGAGCAGAGATGGAAATGCCGACTGCCATTACCATGTGCTCCTCTTTGGGACAGTGTAAGACCTGCCAGGATGGCAGGGATGAGGGGGGTGGCTGACACCCCATGTGCGTGGACTGATTTCCTGGACTACAACCGGAGTGGGCACTGACTCCTTTGTTGGATGGACTTACAGATTTTGGACAATGTGAAATACCCTGATGGAGGTGGGGGGTGACTTTGCTGGAAGCACTCCCTTGCCCCAGGAAGCTTTTCCCATGGCTAGAAAGAAGGAAGAGGACATTTTGCACTTTGGGCTAAGTGCTCAGAGACTGGTGAAGTGTACCTTTGTGATTGTTGAAACTGTATGATTTGTCATGTTGTAATTTGTGTAATGTGCCTAATTTCTTGCACAGGGATGCCGGTGATGTAGATTGTGGGTAGTAAAGTGAGCATAGGGGTGGATTATTGGGCAGATAAAATGTATTATGCTCACTTTGTTAAAGATGACACTGCCCACATGGAGGCCTTCACTCAGGTGATATTAATGTGTGTTGGGGGCAGGCTGTGGGCAAGCAGAATCCTTGTAGCCTGGGGCTTGGTTTTAGAACTAAGACTTTCCCACCCTTTTTGATGTGGGGTGGTACAATCCCATCATGCCTCAGATAAGTGACTTTGTATTAAAGACTTCCCTATTTTGTATATTGGATTAAAGCTTTTGATTTCTACACTATAAAATGAGGGCAGAATAGAAGCTTGCTCTCTCCTGGTTCCTGAGGTTAGCATTAGAGAGCAGAGAGCAGAGAAAGGCCATGCGAAGGAGGCCAAGGGAAGCAGCCAAGATGGTGGAGTATTGAGTGAGAAGCCAGTTTGTGCAGAGTTTGTGCAGGGAGAAGGAAGGAGATGGGGAACAGAGGTGAATAAGTCTGGTGAGCTAGAAACCTTTGAATCTAGGAAACTCGGATAAGTCAGTAGCTTTGTGAGCACTGAATGTGAGTGGATTTTGGAGCTCAGTGTGTGTTTTTTACTTGTCCGCTGGGTGCAAGCTAGAATTAAAGATGATGGCCCACCAGGTTTTGGCTCTGCTGTTTCTTTACCAACTGTCTGAATCCAATGTGAACCTGCATGGGCCAGGTGGCTGGGATAGTGGCCCTGGCTACTGGCCTTACAAGGACACTTTTAAAATGATAAAGGACATGCAAAATTCCACTTCACCATGACTGCAGTGAAAACAGGGGGGGGGGGGAGGCGAGAGAGGGGAATCTGTCAAAACCAGTGTTTTTAAAACTCAGGAAATTAAACTAAAGCTTGCAACAATCCAAACAGTGTTTATCTAAGAAAAAATGGTTAATCTTGAAAGAACAGCAATCTTTGTGCACTTTGAATTTGCCCTAATCCCATGCTCTTGTCTCTCAGATTCCTTGTAGCCTTGAAATGCAACAGCCTCAAAATGGTAATAGCTGTAAGAAAACAGCAAACTTACAGACACTGAAGGGGTCCAACAGGTCTGAATATCCAAAATAAAAAGGCCAAAGCTTCTGCCAGTAAATTGACATTATTTTACTTGTCTGGCAGCTCCCTTAAAAGCTTGATTCTCTGGGCTTTTCTATATTTGATGTGACACAGAGCTTGTTCTTTGCAAACAGCCCTGTCCTCAGGGCATTTTTCAAAACAAACAGTGGCAATTGTTTAACAACACAGATGCCTGAGGTGGTGATAGTTGTTGGGGCCAATAAAAGTCTGACCAAAAAAACATAAAAGGAAAAGATGAGAACTGAGATATTCATAGGAAACTTTGGAACCCTCTGATTTACCCTTTGAGTCAGAAACAAGATATACATATACTGAGCTGTGTACATGCCCAGGACACTGCATATGTCCCGGAAAGACCAAAGAGACTCTGAACTCTGGCTGACTTTAAGGCTGTAGGCAAAGAGAAAGGGAACACTATGGTGGGCTTGAAAACTGCCTGGCAGAGCATTGAAAACATGCACACAGACTCCATTGGCAAAGGCTAGATTTACTGGTTCAAAGAATGTAAGGGAATTCTTCAAGTGACCATTAAGTGAAGACAGCAAAGAGATCAGTGGCTTTCAAGCACAGATTTCACAGGACAAAGGCCAGAAAAGGTGCTAAATGAACAAGTGTTGTAAAGCCAGTAGGCACAGCCAACATCACAGCCACACGGCCCATGCAGGTTCGCATTGGATTCGGACAGATGGTAATGAAACAACGGAGTCAAGAACTGGTGGACTATTAGCTTTAATCCTAGCCTGCACCTGGCAGGCAAGTAAAAAGACACACTGGGCTCCAAAACCCACTCATTCAGTGCTCACAAAGCTACTGACTTATCCGAGTTTCCTAGAATCAAAGGTTTCTACCTCACCAGCCTTATTCACCTCTGTTACCCATTTTCTTCTCTCTGCACAATTCTGCACAAACTGGCTTTTCCCTCAGCACTCCACTAACTTAGCTGCTTCTCCTAGCCTCCTCCATGTGTTCTCTCTCTGCTCTCTAATGCTAATCTCAGGAACCAAGAAAGAGCAAGCTCCTGGACTGCCCGACTTTATAGTGTAGAAATCAAAACCTTTAATCTATTATACAAACAAGAAAGTCTCTGATACACAGTCACTTATCTGAGGCATGATGGGATTCCTCATGAGAGTGCACCACCCCACATCAAAAAGGGTGGGAAAAGCTTAGTCCCAAAACCAACCCCCAGGCTACAAGGATCCTGCCTGCCCACAGACCACCACCAACACAAATTAATATAATCATGCCTATCCGAAGCAATCTCATGGGCATCAGGCTTCCACGAGGGCAGCACCATCTTTAACAAAGTGAGCATAATATATTTTATCTGCCCAACAAGCATCAGTAATGATGACAACTAAAAGGGACCTCTGAGGATGAAGGTGGGGGAGAGCTGACTTCAAAAGTTGCCACATTTAAGATGTTGTTATGTAATTTGAAACCTGCAGAGAATTCTTATAAAAAATTATTTGAGCTAAACATAGGTGCCAAGGAACTGTAAAACTTTGTATTAGCAACACCATTTTAAGGAAGAAAAGTCAGGCTTCTTACTCTCTCTTTTCTGTAGAGAATGGAAAGAGAAGAATGCAGAAGCTTCCTGGCTTACAAGGACAACTGCGGCTCCTAGTCATAGTTCAGCCAATTCTTAGAATTCTCTGAAAGGGTGTATGGGGCCACTTGACACACAGAGCAAGGAAGATAGAATTTATCTAAAAACCTTAGAAAACAATGTTTACATACCTTGTAAAGCCAGTAGCCACGGCCACCATCACAGCCGCCTGGCCCATGCAGGTTCACATTAGATTCGGATAGACGGTAATGAAACAACGGAGCCAAGAACTGGTGGGCTATTAGCTTTAATCCTAGCTTGCACCCGGCAGGCAAGTAAAAACACAGAGTGGGCTCCAAAAGCCACTCATTCAGTACTCACAAAGCTACTGACTTATCCAAGTTTCCTAGATTCAAAGGTTTCTATCTCACTAGCCTTATCCACCTCTATTCCCCATCTCCTTCTCTCTGCACAAATTGCACAAACTGGCTTCTCCTTCAGCATTCCACAATCTTGGCTGCCTCTCCTCTCTTGCACATGGCCTTTCTCTGCTCTCCTCCCTGCTCTCTGCTCTAATGCTAATCTCAAGAACCGAAGCAAGCAAGCTCCTGGTCTGCCCCTTTTATAGTGTAGGAATACAAATCTTTAATCCAATATACAAACAAGGAAGTCTCTGATACAAAGTCACTTAGGGTGAGAAAGGCTTAATCATAAAACTAAGCCTTAGGGCAGGGGTCCCCAAACTACAGCCCACGGGCCATATGCGGCCCCCTGAGGCCATTTATCCGCCCCCCGCTGCACTTCCGGAAGGGGCACCTCTTTCATGGGTGGTCAGTGAGAGAGCACAGGATGCATCCTGTGTGCTGTATGTGGTGGCGCCACAAAGCGCAGTGATGCGGGACGCACGCGTCAGGGCTCCAGAAGCTCGTCATATCACTTGTTATGGCTAGCATTGACAAATATGGAACCAGACACTGACCATCTCATTAGCCAAAAGCAGGCCCATAGTTCCCATTGAAATACTGGTCAGTTTGTTGATTTAAATTTACCTGTTATTTATTTTAAATATTGTATTTGTTCCTGTTTTGTTTTTTTACTTTAAAATAAGATATGTGCAGTGTGCTTAGGGATTTGTTCATAGTTTTTTTATAGTCCGGCCCTCCAACGGTCTGAGGGACAGTGAACTGGCCCCCTGTGTAAAAAGTTTGGGGACCCCTGCCTTAGGGTATAATAACCCTGCCTGCTTACAGCCTGTCCCCCACACCTAATGCAAACTATAAGTGAGCAAACCATATATATCGTATTTACAAATTTATTTGACCAACAACCTTAATCAAGAATTCCTATACTCGGACTCACCTTAAAGTCATGAGAGTAACATTATACCTCTAGACCAGTGGTTCTCAAAGTGTACGCCGGGGCACACTGGTCCACCCTAGAAGATTTTCAGGGGCGCCCTGTGGTTTTCCAGAGAAATATGTGCCTATTGGAGACTAAAAACCAACAGGGTTTTTGGAGTGTAGATTTTTGGGGGACAGAGGTGTGGGGAATTGGCTGTAAGCTGACAGTCTGCCCAACCCCCCACCTCACTTGCCTGATTAGGTTGCAAAAGGTTGTTAAGCTGTGGTGCTGGATTGTTTACACTAATCCCTATGTTCCCTGGAAAGACTGGAGGCAAGTTTCTTCTATCCTTTGTTTGGTGTAAAGTTAAGATGATATGTATGGTGGGGGTTTCCTACACTTGGTAAAATTCATGGGCTGCCTTGGAAACATGATCAAAGATTTCATTGATTTGCTAATGACCCACTTTGTCCTATAAATAAAGCAAGATGCGGTTTTTGGGCACACTTTGTTCTTGCCAGCATCAATTACAGGGCCCTCCTGACCCCGTATTTTCTAAATTCTGCATATTTTCTTAATTCCTCACTGTTCCCACTCGGGACCTACAATTACTAGCTGTGCTAGTTCATGGTATGTGCCCAGATATAAAAATATAGTTACTCTATTTAAAGCCAGTAGCCACAGCCACCATCACACCAGCCTTATTCACCTTTATTCTCCATCTCCTTCTCTCTGCACAAACTCTGCACAAACTGGCTTCTCCTTCAGCACTCCGCCATCTTGGCTGCTTCACCTCTCCTTCACATGGCCTTTCTCTGCTCTGCTCTCTCTGTTATCTCCTCTAATGCTAATCTCAGGAACTGAGAGAGTAAGCTCCCGGTCTGCCCCACTTTATAGTGTAGAAATCAGAACATTTAATCCAATATACAAACAAGGAAGTCTCTGAGGCAAAGTCACTTATCTGAAGTATAATGGGATTCTTCATGAAAGTGCACCACCCCACATCATGCAATCAGTCAAGAGTGTGGGGAAAAGCTTAGTCTTAAAACTAAGCCTTAGGCTATAACCACCCTGCTTGCTTACAGCCTGTCCCCCACACCCAATGCAAACTATAAGCGAGCAAACATATATCGTATTTAAAAACTTATTTGACCACACGCTCTTTTTGTTAACAAATCATTATATTTATTATTAACACATCATTATATTATTTTAGATAAATACACTTAAATTAAATGGATAGATTTCTCAAAAGGAAGCATGATATTGAAGAATCAGATTCTAGAAGTGAGCAAAAGTTAAGTGTAAATAAAATAGAATTTGAAGGCTGATGGCAGAATTTAATTTATAGCATTTTTCATCACTTAACACTGAACAATATGGTTGGATTAGAAACCCATTCATGAAAGCTTCAAGTGATTTTGGTTTAACGTTAACAGAATGAGAAGAACTGGCAGCTATATCCACTGATCATGAATTGATGATTAAACATAAGGAATTGTCTCTTGAAGCCTTTTGGATTTCTATAAAAGAATATGTGGCAATATCTTAAAAAGCTTTGAACATTTTACTAGAATTTTCAACATCCTCTTTATGTGAATTAGGATTTTCTACCTTCAACACAATTAAGAGTAAAAAAGAGAAGAATTCTTCAATGTATTGATGAGGAAATGAGAGTTTGCCTTTCAAATATATGTCCAAACATTGAAGAAATTGCTAGGACACATCAAATTCATGTTTCTCATAAACACAAGAATGAAAAAACTTAACACATTTGTGCTGGGACCTGCCAAATTTACTAAATCTTACTAATAATGTATCTATATATATAAAAAATAACTTTTGTCATTTTTTATATTTTTAACCACTCTTTTTTATGAATACTAAAAAGCATAACTCAAAAAAATGTAACATAAAAATGATTTTTAATTTCAGAATAAATTTTGTCAAATTTATTTTGTTTAATTATCATAAAAGCATGCTTAGACTTTATATATTTTCTTTAATATTTGACTTAATTATTATAACATATTTCTCAGAAATTTGTATATAGTGCACTTACAATTTTTTGTAAGATTTTAAAGGCGCCTCCACTTCAAAAAAGTTTGAGAACCACTGCTCTAGACAAAGTGATCATGAGCCCCTCCTTACCCACCCCAACCGGGTATGTGATTTGGTCTATAAAATCAGCCACAGAATTGTAGGAACTTTCTACATGATATGGGATTGTGCCCTGTGTAGCTAGCCAGCTAATTAATAAACCTCAAAAATTCATCTCAACATGGTGTCTCTATGTAACCAGCAGATTAAAGTACTGTACTTTACAACAATAGGATATACATACTTGGAAGTAATTTATATAAAGTTCTTCCTTCAGATCTATCAATACTTGCTTAATATATTTAAGTGTTCTGATGTTAAATACATATATATTTATAATATGTTAGATACATATAATTTATAGCTGCATGTTGAATTGACCATTAATTATATTGTTATATAATAACTTTCTTTGTGTCTACAACAACTTTTGACCTAAAATCTATTTTGTATAAGTATAGTCACCCGTACTTTCTCTTATTATCAGTTGCATGGAATATCTCTTTCATTCCTTCACTTTCAGCCTTCGTGTGTACTTAAATACAAAGTCAATCATTTGTAGGCAGCATATAACTGAATATTTAAAAAAAAATACTGAATATATTGGGGTGACATTGATTAATAAAATTAGACAGGTTTTTGGTGTGCAATTCTACAATATATCATCTGTATAGTGCATTGTTGATAACCACCTCAAGTCAAGTCTCCATCCCCGTCTATCACCATTTATCCTCCCTGCACCCTCCTCCACCTCCCGGCACCCTCCTCCACCTCCCCACACCCTCCTCCACCTCCCGGCACCCTCCTCCACCTCCCTGCCTCCCCGCACCCTCCTCCACCTCCCCACACCCTCCTCCACCTCCCGGCACCCTCCTCCACCTCCCCGCACCCCTCTTTCACTCATGCAGCCCAGGAGGATTTTTAAAAACTCATTCAGCTACTCTATGTATGCCTTTTAATTAGGAGTTTAATTCATTTTATTTAAGGTAATTTTTTATAAGTTGGAAATTTTTATTGACATTGTGTTAATAGTTTTGTCTGTTTTGTTTTTTTTTTTTTTCATTTTTCCGAAGCTGGAAACGGGGAGGCAGTCAGACAGACTCCCGCATGCGCCCGACCGGGATCCACCCGGCATGCCCACCAGGGGGCGATGTTCTGCCCTTCTGGGCATCGCTCAGTTGCATCCAGAGCCATTCTAGTGCCTGAGGCAGAGGCCACAGAGCCATCCCCAGCGCCTGGGCCATCTTTGCTCCAATGGAGCCTCGGCTGCAGGAGGGGAAGAGAGAGACAGAAAGGAAGGAGAGGGGGAGAGGTGGAGAAGCAGATGGGCGCTTCTCCTGTGTGCCCTGGCCAGGAATCGAACCTGGGACTCCTGCACGCCAGGCTGATGCTCTACCACTGAGCCAACTGGCCAGGGCCTAGTTTTGTCTGTTTTATGGTCCTCTTTGCCTCTTGCTCTTCTTTGTTATTTGACTTTTTTTTTTTGGAGCAATTTGCTGTTTCTTTCTATCTTTTGTGTATCTATTATATATATATATATATATATATATATATATATATATATATATATATATTTTTTTTTTTTTTCTTTGTGGTTACCTCAATGCTTACATAAAATTATCTGAGTTATAACATCTATTTTAAATTGATAAACTGAATTACACACAAAACTCAAAACTTTTACCTCTAGCATTTTGTGTTCTTATAAGTCAGAATTTAATTCTTTTGTATTAACACGTTTTTATTTTTAAACTTTTATATTAGTGTTAAAATTAATTTATGCATCAACATTACACTGTTACATTGTTCTGTATTTGTCTATATATTTACCATTACCTGTAAGAATTATGCTTTCAGGTTGCTGTTTTGTATGTTTACATTTAAATTTGATGATGGATTCCCTTAAGCATTTCTTTTTTTTTTTAATTTATTTATTAAATTTAATGCAGTGACATTGATAAATCAGGGTACATATGTTGAGAGAAAACATCTCTAGATTATTTTGACATTTGATTGTGCTGTATACCCCTCCCCCAAAGTTAAATTGTCTTCTGTCAACTTCTATCTGGTTTTCTTTGTGCCCCTCCCCTCCCCCAACCCCTCTCTCATTCTTCACCTCCTCCCCCTCCCCCATCCGCACCCCTGTTGCCATCACATTCTTGTTCATGTCTCTGAGTCTCATTTTTATGTCCCTTCTATGTATGGATTCATATAGTTCTTAGTTTTTTTTCTGATTTACTTATTTCACTCCGTATAATGTTATCAAGGTCCATCCATGTTATTGTAAATGATCCGATGTCATCATTTCTTATGGCTGAGTAGTACTCCATAGTATATATGTACCAAAGCTTTTTAATCCACTCATCCTCTGATGGACACTTGGGTTGTTTCCAGATCTTCGCTATTATGAACATTGCTGCCACAAACATGGGGGTGCATTTCTCCTTTTCGAGCCGTTCTATGGTGTCCTTGGGGTATATTCCTAAAAGTGGGATAGTTGGGTCAAAAGGCAGTTTGATTTTCAGTTTTTTTGTTTGTTTGTTTGTTTTAGTAATTTTTTTATTTTATTTATTCATTTTAGAGAGAGGAGAGGGAGAGACAGAGAGAGAGAGAGAGAGAGAGAGAGAGAGAGAGAAGGGGTGGGAGGAGCTGGAAGCATCAACTCCCATATGTGCCTTGACCAGGCAAGCCCAGGGTTTCAAACCGGTGACCTCAGCATTTCCAGGTCAACGCTTAATCCACTGCGCCACCACAGGTCAGGCTGATTTTCAGTTTTTTAAGGAATCTCCATACTGTTTTCCACAGAGGCTGCACCAGTCTGCATTCCCACCAGTAGTGCAGGAGGGTTCCCTTTTCTCCACATCCTCGCCAGCACTTATTCTGTGTTGTTTTGTTGATGAGAGCCATTCTGACCTTAAGCATTTCTTATAAGGCAAGTCAGTTTTTGTTTTTCTGAGAAAGGTTTTATTCTGTATTAATTTTTAAAGAATAGTTTTGCTGGTAGAGTCTTCTTGGTTGGCAGTGCTTCTCCTCTTCCCACTCTACTCTCTATCCCCTTACCCTATCATTCCACTCTCTCCTGGCCTGCGAGGTTTCTGCTCAGAAATCCTCTAACAGTCCTATGGTGGTACACAGCACTGGCCCCTGTTCCTGAGGTCACAGTGGTGACTTCAGTTTCAGGTTTGGCATAGCACTGGCTCAGGCTTCAGCAGGGCTCAACAGTGTGGACTGCAGGCACGCACCTCTGTCTACTGGTGTCAATGTCACCAGTAGGAGCCCTTGATGGCAAAACTGTGGGTATCCACTTGCTCTTCTTTTTACGTGTAGGGGAAAATCATCATCAAGGGGTTCCATCCTGGTGCCAACCTGTTTCAGCCTGAGGGGTCAGGTGACTCAGATTAAATGCTTCCTAAACATTTCTCTGCAGCCATTCTTATTTATTGTGCTCCACCAGGTTTCTGAAGCTTCTTAATAGTATGCCAGAGCTCTCTCTATTCACTCATGAGTAATTGTTAAATCATAGTGTTTATGTGGGCTCAATATCATCCTTTAGAAAACTGCAAATATCCAAAACGAACTATTACTTCACATCAGCTAGGATGGCTAGAACCAAAAAGGAAGAGTGAGCTTTGGTAATGGTGTCTTCCCTTGATATAGTGCTGATGGGAATATAAAATGGTGGTGCAGTCACTTGGGAAAACAATTTGACTATCCCTCAAAAAATTCAACATTTCTATAGTATGATTTTGCAATCCTATTCTTAGTTATTTACTTATGGTAAATAAAAACATATGTCTACACAAAATTTGTGTAAAAATGTTGATAGCAGCATTATTAATAACCCAAAGTGTAAACAACCCAAATATCACTAAGTGGATTATAGAAATGTGGTATATTCATGTAATAAAATACAACCCAGCAATAAAAGGAATAAAGTTCAGATATCTTCTACAAGCTAGATAAACTTTGACAAAATTATACTACATGATTAAGACAAAAAAAAAACCTCACAAATTTTATGAATTTATTTACATGAAGTGTCAAAATAAGTAATTCCTGGAGACAGAAATGTTATTGTTTGCCTGGGTCTAGGGGGAGAAGGGATGTGAAGGTTCTACTCATGGGCATGGAACTTCTCCTGTCCTGTGATGAAATATTCTGCAGTTCAGTAGTGGTGCTGGTCACAAAACACCATGAATATATGTATTAGAAGCTATTTGTTAGTATATATTAGAAAGAAATAGGTTTTGCTTTGTGACTTGTATCTTAATAAACTTTTATAAAGTGCCTGACCTGTGGTGGCGCAGTGGATAAAAGCATCAACCTGGAATGCTGAGGTTGCCGATTCAAAACCCTGGGCTTGCCCAGTCAAGGCACATATGGGAGTTGAAGCTTCCTGCCTCTCTCTCTCTCTCTCTCTCTCTCTCTTCTCTAAAATGAATAAATAAATAAAAATAATTAAAAAAATAAATTTACAAAATAAATAAATAAATAAATAAAATAAACTTTTATAAAGCAAAAACGGAACCCAGAGTTAGAACTATGTCTGGATAGACAAAAATCTGAACTAAAATTTGAAAGAGCAATTTCCAACGACAAATTCTTTATTTACAACTTAAATTGAATTGAGGAGCTATACCTCATAAAATTCTAACCTGGCCCTGGCCGGTTGGCTCAGTGGTAGAGCGTCGGCCTGGCGTGCAGAAGTCCCGAGTTTGATTCCCGGCCAGGGCACACAGGAGAAGCGCCCATCTGCTTCTCCACCCCTCCCCCTCTTCTTCCTCTCTGTCTCTTTCTTCCCCTCCCGCAGCTGAGGCTCCATTGGAGCAAAGATGGCCTGGGTGCTGGGGATGGCTCCTTGGCCTCTGCCCCAGGCGCTAGAGTGGCTCTGCTCCTGGCAGGGCAATGCCCGGGAGGGGCAGAGCATCGCCCCCTGGTGGGCAGAGCGTCGCCCCCTGGTGGGCGTGCCGGGGTGGATCCCGGTGGGGGGCATGCGGGAGTCTGTCTGACTGTCTCTCCCCGTTTCCAGCTTAAAAAAAAAAATTCTAACCTGGAAGAAACTTTTCTCTGTTCATAACACATTTTATAAATATAGACTGTTTCAAATTACTATAGCCAGAACAGCAGTGAATTCCTGCAACTGACAAAAATATAGTTCTTTCTATACATGACCATCAGATAATGTCATGCCTTTGTGATAATTTACTATGTTTCTGTGGTAAATGTTTAAACTATCATATAAACCTTGGTTTCAGTCTTCAAGGAGAAATACTCATTTTTCATTAGGCAGCATACACATGTGTTCAAAAAACATAGTAAGATGATTGTTGGCGTAAGTCTAACTGTTAAATTTATAAAGCTTAAAGATAGGCAGCATTTTCCACACACCAAACATTTTCATTTGATCATGAAATAGATGATTTTTTAGTTGGTTCAACCCTTTTCTTGTACAGAAGCAGTAAATAGGCATCTCAAGCTTAGCAACACTGTGCATTTTTAAATTAGTTATTTTATATGAATCCTTTTGTGCTTTTTGAGACTATTCAGCAAATGATTATTGTTGCATTTTCTAGATATTTTCTCTCCCTTTAAGTTTTACTTATACAGTATTTTCTTTGAAGTAAGAAAAGTTTAGTGTCTGCTTATATTGAAGGTGAAAAAAACACCTGCTTTCAAGTATAGCAAAGTAACTGCACATACTTGATCTACAAATTTTCTGCAATAAAATGTTTACTAATAATTTATTTTCTATAAAACCCAGTTTATTTTGATAAAAATGAGTTTGACTTTATATCTTAATGTTATAATTTCTTTCATTTTTTATGAAATATATACATACATGTTTTGTTTTGTTTTTGTTTGTTTGTTTTTTTTTTTTTAATAAATTTTTATTAATGGTAATGGGATGACATTAATAAATCAGGGTACATATATTCAAAGAAAACATGTCTAGATTATTTTGTCATCAAATTATGTTGCAAACCCCTCACCCAAAGTCAGATTGTCCTCCGTCACCCTCTATCTAGTTCTCTGTGCCCCTCCCCCTCCCCCTAACTCTCCCTCCCTCCCTCCCATGTCCTCCCTCCCCCCCACCCTTGGTAACCACCACACTCTTGTCCATGTCTCTTAGTCTCATTTTTATGTTCCACCAATGTATGGAATCATGTAGTTCTTGTTTTTTTCTGATTTGCTTATTTCACTCCTTATAATGTTATCAAGATCCCACCATTTTGCTGTAAATGATCTGATGTCATCATTTCTTATGGCTGAGTAGTATTCCATAGTGTATATGTGCCACATCTTCTTTATCCAGTCTTCTATTGAAGGGCTTTTTGGTTGTTTCCATGTCTTGGCCACTGTGAACAGTGCTGCAATGAACATGGGGCTACATGTGTCTTCATGTATCAATGTTTCTGAGGTTTTGGGGTATATACCCAGTAGAGGGATTGCTGGGTCATAAGGTAGTTCTATTTGCAGTTTTTTGAGGAACCACCATACTTTCCTCCATAATGGTTGTACTACTTTACAGTCCCACCAACAGTGAATGAGGGTTCCTTTTTCTCCACAGCCTCTCCAACATTTGCTATTACCCGTCTTGTTGATAATAGCTAATCTAACAGGGGTGAGGTGGTATCTCATTGTAGTTTTGATTTGCATTTCTCTAATAACTAATGAAGCTGAGCATCTTTTCATATATCTGTTGGCCATTTGTATCTCTTCCTGGGAGAAGTGTCTGTTCATGTCCTCTTCCCATTTTTTTATTGGATTGCTTGTTTGTTTGTTGTTGAGTTTTATGAGTTCTTTGTAAATTTTGGATATTAGGCCCTTATCTGAGCTGTCGTTTGAAAATATCAGTTCCCATATAGTTGGCTGTCTGTTTATTTTGATATCAGTTTCTCTTGCTGAGCAAAAACTTTTAATTCTGATGTAGTCCCATTCATTTATCTTTGCCTTCACTTCTCTTGCCATTGGAGTCAAGTTCATAAAATGTTCTTTAAAACCCAGGTCCATGATTTTAGTACCTATGTCTTCTTCTATGTACTTTATTGTTTCAGGTCTTATATTTAGGTCTTTGATCCATTTTGAATTAATTTTAGTACACGGGGACAGGCTGTAGTCGAGTTTCATTCTTTTGCATGTGGCTTTCCAGTTTTCCCAACACCATTTGTTGAAGAGGCTTTCTCTTCTCCATTGTGTGTTGTTGGCCCCTTTATCAAAGATTATTTGACCATATATATGTGGTTTTATTTCTGGGCTTTCTATTCTGTTCCATTGGTCTGAGTGTCTATTTTTCTGCCAATACCATGCTGTTTTAATTATCGTGGCCCTATAATATAGTTTAAAGTCAGGTATTGTAATGCCCCCAGCTTCATTCTTTTTCCTTAGGATTGTTTTGGCCATTCGGGGTTTTTTATAGTTCCATATAAATCTGATGATTTTTTGTTCCATTTCTTTAAAAAATCTCATAGGGATTTTGATGGGAATTGCATTAAATTTGTATATTGCTTTGGGTAATATGGCCATTTTGATTATATTTATTCTTCCTATCCAAGAACAAGGAATATTTTTCCATCTCATTGTATCTTTTTCAATTTCCCTTAACAATGCTTTGTAATTTTCATTATATAGGTCCTTTACGTTCTTTGTTATGTTTATTCCTAGGTATTTTATTTTTTTGTTGCAATCGTGAAGGGGATTATTTTTTTGAGTTCGTTTTCTAATATTTCATTGTTGGCATATAGAAAGGCTATGGACTTTTGTATGTTAATTTTGTATCCTGCGACCTTACTGTATTGGTTTATTGTTTCTAATAATCTTTTTGTGGAGTCCTTCGGGTTTTCGATGTATAGGATCATATTATACATACATGTTTTAAATCATAAAGTCACTCTCTCAGAATAACCTTTTATTTTGTTATTTTTATTCATTGTATTTTGGCAGAATGATCTCTATTCATTCCAGTGAAAGAACCCAACTCTCTTTTCCTGTATTGTCAATATTTACTCTTATATCCTCTCATATTTACATACTTGGGGTTTTTAGAAAGGAATGTTAATTCAAAAGTAAGAGTGTGTTATCTCTGATTACTAAGAAGCTTTTAAAAATGACTATTATATTTACCTATGAGTATTTTCTTCTATTCTTTTGTTTAGGAGGGAATGCCATTCTCCGATTTTTATTTATCACAAGGACAGATTATCAGTTTATGTTTGCACTCTGGCCGCAACATTTACTTCTCTCCACCACAGTTAGGTGGGTTGGCTTCTTGGGAGTGACTGACAATGTTAGCAGTTCTAAACTGAAAACAATTCATGTCTTGAGATAGAAATTTTGGTACCTCTCTGCTTTCACCCTTTCCTCCTTCATTGATCCATTTGAAGGGATTGGCTTGGGCTAGTGTATCCTCTTTAGGTTCAACATTTTTCTTGGGTGAACTGCTACAAGATCTGGACTCTGGGCAATTTAGTTCAAGAGCGAGTACACCTGGTCAGGTGTCACACCAGCTGCAGTGTACCACATAGTTTTCTTATTAATTATGTTTGTTTTCCTTGTGCCTCATCTCCTCACTCTGTTGTTGTTTCTTAATTTAATCAGAAAACTTAATAGGGAAAATGTGTTTTCTTTATTAGGCTTTTTCAAAACAGGCAAGTTCCCTTAGCTAACATTTACATATAACCTGGTGGTGGTGCAGTGGATAGAGCGTTGGACTGGGATGCTGAGGACCCAGGTTCGAGACCCCGAGGTCGCCAGCTTGAGCGCGGGCTCATCTGGTTTGAGCAAAAGCTCCCCAGCTTGGACCCAAGATCGCTGGCTCGAGCAAGGGGTTATTTGGTCTGCTGAAGGCCCACAGTCAAGGCACATATGAGAAAGCAATCAATGAACAACTAAGATGTTGCAACAAAAAACTGATGATTGATGCTTCTCATCTCTCTCCATTCCTCTCTGTCTGTCCCTGTCTATCCCTCTCTCTGTCTCTGTAAAAAAACAAAACAAACAAACAAAAAACCCATTTATATATAAATGTATTTAAGCAGTAGCTCTCCTAAGCTATAATATACCCATGAAGTTCTGAATTGCTAATACATTTTAGCTTTTTTTTGCTGACTCGCTTTGTCTATTTATGAGTCATACCACTTGGATATAGCTTCTTTTTCTGGTCCTCAGTTCAACTTATATACTATATATTTGATCAGTGAATGTATACATTTTAAATAATGAATGAATAGATGGATGCACATCAACTGAATCTGTTCACATTCCAACTTCTATAAAGAACTTAAAGATTCCTTTCTACTCCCAGGGAAAGAGTTTTATGTATCTTCAGTAAGGTCAATGTCAAGCTCACAGTTGGTTCACATAGTTCTAGGAGGAGAAATATGTAGCTTCAAAAAGTTTTGAAAGCTTATAGAAACTGTGGCATATTGGGAGATCTATTGGACTTTTTAAAATTAAATTCTTTACTTTGTCTTTATTTTTCCAAATCATTTCATTGGTGTCATCTTATTGTGTGTCTGTGCAATGTTTGTGTGTGTGTGCTTATGCATGTGTGTATATGTGTATTCATGCCCTCTTGCAGTTAATACTATAAAATGTGTCTGAGATCACTATTATTTGGGAAGGACTCCACCCAGGAAGTCTCAGGAGGTAGCGTGGGCAACCTGTTAAACATTTTCTTTCCTTTGTTGTGTTCTTTGGACTCATCTTCAATGCATTTATTGTTCTACTAAGACGATACAGAGAAGCAAAGTCAGACCTCTGACCTAGAACATGGGGCAAGAAAGCCACTTTCCTGCTTTTCTCTAATCCACTTAATTTTGCATCATCCAGATAAAAGAATTTTAATACTCACATGCAACCCAACCTAAATCATCAAAGTCAGGGTTACTCATAAGAATGCAAGAATAAAAATTTACTACTAATAATATCTTGGAATTCTGTTAAAAAAAATTAGCTGCCTGACCAGGCGTTGCGCAGTGGATAGAGCATCGGACTGGGATGCGGAAGGACTCAGGTTCGAGACCCCGAGGTCGCCAGCTTGAGCGCGGCTCATCTGGCTTAAACAATAACAACAACAAAAAGCTCACCAACCAACTTGGACTCAAGGACACTGGCTTGAGCAAGGAGTTACTCAGTCTGTTGAAGGCCCGTGATCAAGGCACATATGAGAAAGCAATCAATGAACAACTAAGGTGTTGCAATGAAAAACTGATAATTGATGCTTCTCGTCTCTTTCCGTTCCTGTCTGTCCCTATCTATCCCTCTCTCTGATTCTCTCTCTGTCCCTGTAAAAATAAATAAATAATAAATAAAAATTATAAAAAACCCACAAAACTTAGCTGAGTTGTCAAATTCAAAGGAAGTACACAGGTTTAAAATACTAGGTTCAAGATTTCTACATATGATATTTAAGATAGATGTAATTTATCAGAAAATAAATCACTGTTATTAACCTTAATATTTCATTAGCTTGAATAAATAGCTTTAGAAAATGTCAGGATCTCTAAAACCTTTGAGATGATTCTCCTCAGTTCTCATAAAACATAAATGTTTAAACATTAATAGCAAGTTTATTTTTTAGTTTATGGTACTACATTAAGATTATTTTCATTCCAGTAGCTCTGACATTAGTTTTCTGCTCCAAAATAAATGGACTAAAACAACACCATGTCATTAATAACTTTGCCCTAGGAAAAACAAACAAACAAAACACACACACACACACACACACACACACACACACAATCCTTATTGAGAAGGGAAAACAAGGGAGTGAAGGTGCCCATTGTTTTCTGCAAATATGTGCTGTTTGAAAAGCAGCACTGCATAACCTGACCTGTGGTGGCACAGTGGATAAAGCATTGACCTGGAGTGCTGAGGTCACTGATTTGAAACCATGGGCTTGCTCAGTCGAGGCTCATATGGGAAGCCACTACAATGAGTTGATGCTTCCCACACCTCCCCCACCCCTCATTCTTTTTCTCCTCTCTCTAAAATCAATAAAAAATCTTTAAAAAAGAAAGATAAAACAATTTATAAATTTAAAAAGCACTGCATGGATTTAATTTCTCACCAGTTCAAAATTGAATACAACATGCTGCCTAGAGATATAGAGGTAGGGAAAATGCAGGGTCATACTTAGCCTTTGGACAAAGTTGAGAGAAAACTTCAGGGGATGATATGGTTAGAGTATAGAGTAGAGGAATACTAGAATCCCCAAAATCTAGTGAGGTTAGAAGGATATGTGATTTAAGCAAAGTTGTGGCTACTAAGTCCATCATTTGGACTGGACCTTTCCAAGGACCTAGATGGGATACTAGCAAAGTGATCACATAATCATATGTATATAAAGCTTTTGCAAAGTTAATGTACTTTGTAATTATTTTATGTACTTTTCCTTTAATTATATAAGCTCTAGGTTCATAGATGACTTAGACAAGATCTCTAGCTGCATCTCCCTTCCCTGCATTATTGTGCATCAAAATCTTAACTGAAAGCAAACTCTCCTTCACTGATGCATATTATATCAAATATATCATATATGTGTGCATGTGACTGTGTGTGTGTGTGAAATAATAGGTAAAAGTGAGTAAATATGGAAGAAGAGATAAATAATGAGCTGGAAGATCAAATAGGAAATGTCATGTAGAAGTTATTGGTAAGCTGTACTGATTGTTCATCTTATGGTAAAATGACAAGAAATAGAGAATATTGAAAATACATCTTTTAGAAGTCTCACAGTTGAAAAATATTTTAAATAGTCTAATATCTTAATTAATTGAGTTAAACTGTAAGTTGACATGCTGAAAATTCACAATAAATTTCAAAAAAACAACAAAAGTATCAATAACAAAATGATTCTGCATTATTGATGTTAAAATTAAAACTATTAAAAACAAAAAGGGTAAGGTTTCAGAAAAATAAAAAAAAAGAACTACAAAGCAGCCAGATTGAGATTAATATAAAAAATTTAAGAAAACTATTTAATATGCCATTAGCTACAATATCTAACTTCTTGACAATATACCATAATATCATACAATATACAGTTATCTTGATTATTACCAAGCTATTAGAATGCAATAAGTTTACCTATAATTTGCATACTGGTTAGCCACATTTAATATGGTAGTAGCCTGATCAGTTGGTGGTGCAGTGGATAGAGCATTGAACTGAGACACAGAGGACCCAGGTTCAAGACCCCAAGGTTGCCGGCTTGAGCGTGGGCTCATCTGGTTTGAGCACAGCTCACCAGCAAGCCCAAGGTCCCTGGCTTCAGCAAGGGATTACTCTGGCTGCTGTAGCCCTGTGGTCAAGGCACATATGATAAAGCAATCAATGAACAACAAAGGTGCTCAATGAAGAATTGATGTTTTTCATCTCTCTCCCTTCCTATCTGTCTTTCCCTGTCTGTCCCTCTCTCTGTCTCTGTCTCCATCACAAAAATAAACAAACAAACAAAGAAACAAACAAATAAATAAATAAGATAGTAAATAAATGTCATTCTCTGTTTTCAGATACATAGTGATGCTAAAATTACTCTGGGAAAAAGTATTCAGACAAAAAAAAACAACAACAAAAAATCAATGAGATATACTCTATCTACCAATTGGGAATGGTTGAATAACAAGCCACATTAAAAGTTAGCAGTGTTAAACAACCATTATTTCTTATGATGCCATTAGTTACCTTGATAGTTCTGTTGATATGAGAAAGATTTAGCTGATACCGTTTTTCATAATAAAGATCTACTGAGATTCTTCTCTGTTTTTTCAGTGATCTTCCAAGGTACTAACACTGGCTTACAATAGGGACAAGGCTCCAACAAGAATAGCAGAAAAAAACTGCAAGGCTTTTGAAGCATAAACTGTTTGATTCTGAAGTCAGTCCAGCATCAAAAGGTAGAAAAAAAAAAGACTCTAGGCTTTGTTTAGAGGAAGTGAAAAGTCACATCGCAAAGAGAGTGAATGTATGAGAGATGGAGGCTTGCTGTCATTTTTGTAATCAGTCAACAACATATGGTAAGCAAGTGTAACTAAAGACAGTAAATTAAAATTGTCTTCTTATAACTGTTGTGTGCTGATTCTAGGACTACCTTCTGTACCTACAGAGAAAGCATTTCTGTAGAATCATTTTCAGATATTTAAAATAGCCCTTATTTTTCACCACTCTTTCTCTTATCCATGTTAAGCCAATTCTCAAATGTTTACAGACCTTTAGCAATATTGATTTTAGAATGTTGACGCTCTAAAGGAGTTATATATATATGCATGCTACCAGTGAACTCTGAAATGTGCTGATACTCCATAGGTTACAACCTTCATCATTTTAATATACAAACTCATAGATATTTGAGAATCCTAGTGGTAATTAGTAAATTTTTACATTTACAAATTGTTCTAACAACCAATTCTTGTATTTTTAAAATAACACTTATGGAGATATAATTTCTATATCATAAGATTTCTCCTTAAAGTTAATTCAGTGGTTATGAAAACATGCACAGAGTTATGAAAACATCACAAGTATCTAATTTTAGAAAAGTTTCATCACTACATAAAGAAATCAGCACTCGTTTATCATCCTCCCTGCCCCCTCTTCTGGGAACTATTAATATACTTTCTATCTTTATGGATGTGTTTGGTCTGAGCCTCTCATATAAACAGAATCACACAATATGTGGTTTATCATGTCTTTCTTCTTTTACTTAGCATATTTTCAATGTTCATCCATGTTGTACCATGGATCAGCATTTAATCCTTGTATTGCTAAATAATATTCAACTGTATGAATATAATCATTTCAATGTTCAATTTTATTTATTTGACATATGCTTATACCTGTGAAACTACCATCACAATCAAGAAGGTAAACTAATCCAGTTTACAATCCAAACTTTCCTTTTGTCCTTCATTAATCCCTCTTTTCTATCCTTTCCCAGTCAACCCCATCAACCCAGGCTATCACAGATCTGCTTTCTAACACTAGCAATCATTTTTGTGCTTCTAGAATATTATCTACTGTTTTTGTTTTTTAGTTCAACATAATTATTTTGAGGCTCATTCATATCATATTAACATTTTATTCATTTTTTATTGCTTAATAGTATTCCAACTGTTGCATGTACAATAGTTCATCAATGCACCTATTGATAAACATTTAGATAACTCATGGTTTTTGAGATATTATAACGAAAACATTTATGTACAATTCCTCACCAGATATATGTGTTGTTTTCTCTTATGTATATAAGAGAATAACCAGATGTGGAATAGATGAATCATGTAATGTTTATATTTTTTAAACAAACTTTTAATTTTGAGTTAATTATAGATACACATGTAGTTGAAAGCAATAATACCCAGAGGTCTTATATGCCCATTACCTAGTTAGTCCCAATGGTATCATCAGAAACAGGAGATTATCAGTATAGTCAAGATACAGAACATCTCATTTACTACAAATATCTCTTGTTTTGTCCTTTTATAGACACTCACTTTCCATCTGTGACTCTGGAAACCACTAATTTATATTCATTGATATATATAATTTTAAATTTTTTGAGGAACTGTAAAACTATTTTGTTATGAATAAAATTTTTTTTCCTATCTATACATTTTACATTCATACTAGCAGTATTCAAAAATTTTAGTTCCTTAACATTCTTAATGACATTGGTATGGGCAGTAATTTTAATTTTAGGTATATAATGTTTTCTTATTGTGGTTTTAACTATAGAATCATTCAAACATTTTATAAGTTTATTATTAACTTATTGTTTAACTGCCAAACTATTTTGCATAGCATCTCTTTAATTTTAAATTTTGACCTGCAATTTGTAAGAGTTCCATTTTCTTCATATCCTTGCTGGCAAAAGGTATGGTTGCTGTCATCTGTCTTTTTAATATAAACCCCCTATTGAATGTGAGGTAGTGTGGTACATCGTTGTAGCCTTAATTTATATTTCTCCAATGAGTAATAATCTTGAACAATTTCTAATATGCTTAATAATCATTCCTAGGTCTTTTTAGTGAAATGTCTATTCAAATATATTGCCAAAATTTTAATAGTATTATTTGTTATTGATTTATTAAGAGTTACTTACATATTCTGGATTCAAGTCTTTAAGAGATATATGATTTGTAAATATTTCCATCCAATCCATGGCTTGTCTTTGCATTTGATTACTAGTGTCTTTTGAAGCACAAAAGTTTTTAATTTTGATGAGGTCCAAATCTCCAAATCATTTTTCTTTATTTTATGGACTATGATTTGGTGTAATACCTGAGAAAATTTTCATAATGAAAGTCATATGGTGATGGTTGAAATACATAAATTCACTAAACTCATTGTATTGTTCAGTCACTTTAGGTGAATTTTGCTAAACAAAATGGATTTGTTAAAAAATTTATATCTAAAAGACAAATACTGATTTTAATTTTCTAAACCGATATATATCTCATATCAATAACCACAGTCCTGGTTTATTATCCTTCTCCTTATTTGTCCTTCTGTAACTGAATACATCTTCCTAAAACTTCGCTGTTACAATTCTAGGTTTAAGAGTACAAAAGTAAAACAAATGTGCATCACCTGTAAATAAAATGGATAAGCATTTTGTGGTATATACACACAGAGGAATACTACTCAGCATTAGAAAAGGTGCAGACAACTAATACATATGCCAATCAATAAAAATAGGATAGACAGGATCCAAAGGTAATTGACTAAGAAAAAGAAAACCAGATTTAAAAAGTCACCTACTGTATGTGACATTCTGAATAAAAGAAACTTATAGAGAAAAAATAAAAGCAGTGTTTATCACAGACTGGGAGAGGGGAAGGGAATTGACTACATAGGAATAAAAATATCTTTTAGTGGTGCTGACAATATTCTTATCTTTATTGCAGTGGTGGTTCTGTGTATGTCCATGTGTAGAACTACCCAGTATAAAAGGCAAAATTTACTGTATGTAAATAATACTTCAGTAAAGTTAATTAATTTTTAAATAAAATTTGTAAATAGCAAGAATAAACATGTAGAACATAATTTTTTAATGTTACCATTACCATAACATCACAAAATATCATGACCTACAAATAAAGTGATACTGTATAACTTCTGCAAAAAACAAAAACTATGAAATATTATTGACATGTACTGAATATATCATAAAAATGAAGATTTATATGATGCTCACATTTTTGAAAATTTAGTATTTAGAGATTTCAATCTTTATCATATTGATTGTCAAAATTTCATTAGATATATTTTTCATAACTAAATGAATGAATTCTAAAAGGTGATAAAGTACCAAGGAACTGTAAAACTTAGTATTAATAACACCATTTTAAAGAGGTAAATTCAGGCTTCTTACCCCCTTCTTTCTGCAGAGAATGGAAAGAGAAGAATGTAGGAGTTTCCTGGCTTACAAGGACAACTGAATCTCCTAGTCATAGTTCAGTTAATACCTAGAATTCTCTGAAAGGTGTATGGGACCACTTGCCACACAGAGCAGATAAGATAGAATTTATCTAAAAACCTTAGAAAACAATATTTATATACCTTAATCAGGAATTCCTATACTCGGACTCATCTTAAAGTCATGAGAGTTAACATATACCTCTAGACCAGTGTTTCTCTAAGTGTGTGCCAGTGCACACTGGTGTGCCCTAGAAAAATCTCCAGGTGTGCCCTACGGCATACCAGAGAAAAATGTGCCTGTTAGGGAACAAAAAACCAACAGGGATTTTGGAGTTTAGATTTTTAGGGGACAGAGGTGTGGGGAATTGGCTGTAAGCTGACAGTCTGCCCAAACCCCACCTCACTTGCCTGATTAGGTTGCAAAAGGCTATTAACCTGTGGTGCTGGATTGTTTACACTACCCCCATGTTCCCCAGAAAGACTGGAGGCAAGTTTCTTCTATCCTTTGTTTAGTGTAAAGTTAAGATGATATGTATGGTGGGGATTTTCTATACTCAACACAATTAAGAGTAAAAAGAAAGAAATTCTTCAATGTATAGATGAAGAAATGAGAGTTTGCCTTTCAAATATATGCCCAAACATTGAAGAAATTGCTAGGACACATCAGTCTCATGTTTCTCATAAACACAAGAATGAAAAAACTTAACACATTTATGCCGGGACCTGCTGAATTTAGTAAATCTTACTAAGAACATATGTATATATATAACTTTTTGGTCATTTTTTTTATTTTTTAACTCTTCTTTTTTACAAATTCTAAAAAGCGTAACTCAAAAATGTAACATAAAATGTTTTTTTAATTTCAGAATAAATTTAATTTTGTCATATTTATTTTGTTTAATTACCATAAAAGCACGCTTGGACTTTATATTTTTTCTTTAATATTTGATTTAATTATTATAACATATTTCTCAGAACTTTGTATATAGTGTGCCTACAATTATTTGTAGGATTTTAAATGTGCCCCAACTCCAAAAACGTTCAAGAACTACTGCTCTAGACAAAGGGATCACAAGCCCCTCCTTACCCACCCCAACCTCTATGTGATTTGGTCTATAAAATCAATCACAGAATTGTAGGGACTTTCTACATGATTTGGAATTGTGTCTCGTGTAGCTAGCCAGCTAATTAATAAACTCCTCAAAAAATTTATTTGGACTTGGTGTCTCTATGTAACCCGCAGATTTAAGTACACTGCTTTACAACATTTGGGGGCTCGTCCAGGATTCCAGTGTTCCGTGTTACCGGGTAGAGACACCTGGACCTACTGGCCTCTCTGGAACGTTGCCTGACCTCGCTGGATCTCTAGAAGTGGCGCCCCTGAGATGTTCCAGGGCTCCAGTTTTCCTGTGGATCTTGGACAACTTCTCGGCAAACACCCCTGGCCCCTAAAATTTGACGGTTGGGCAGAGAAATTGAGGAGTGTAAATTCTGACCACCAGAGGTAAAGCAAATCTTTCGCTTTACTGAATTCTAGCTTTCTGTCTGTTTTAAATTCTAGCTTTTCTGTTTGTGACTAGTCAATTTGAAACTACCTATTTCAGTGGAGGGTCGGATGTGATCAAACTCACACAATAGACTCTCTAAGCCGAGACATTGGTGGAGAGTTAGGTTCTGCCTCAAGGTTTTCTGGGACACATTTGTTTGTGCTCTCAGGAAAGACAATTAGTGGGGACATCTGTTTGTGCTCTTGGAAGACATTAGTGGGGACTGAGTAAGTCCTGCCTTGGACTTCCAGGACACATCTGTTTGTGCTCTCAGGAAAGACAATTAGTGGGGACTGAGTTACTCAGTCCTGCCTTGGACTTCCAGGGACACCTTTGTGCTGTCTGTTCATGTCGAGATCTCATTCTTTGCTTTTATTTTTTCTATCTGAAAACCCCTGAGTGATTGGTGTGTGAGTGGGGATCTCTGGTGCCTGCACCTGAGTTTCCAGTTTGTGGCTCCACAGTGAATAACTACGGAGTCCAAGTAGGCTCCAACCTGTGGTTCCGTGGTGATCCTCATATGGCTTAGGGTGGCATCAGATACTCTCTGATCCCAGCTGGGGATTTATATGGACCCACCAATGCTAAGAGGTGACGTGGCCAGGTGAGTACCTGAGAGGCTCCTGGTGGGGCACCCCCTTCACTTGTCTGTTGAACTGTGCCTAAAAGTCAAGTGTAAATGTAAATAATAAATTGTCTGTTTTGTAGATTCTCTTTGTCAGGAAAATCTATGCTGTAATTTCAATTGGAATTTTCTGGCTTAAAACTGCAGGCCAAAAGAGAAGGGAAATTTGTAAACTCCTGTAAAGCCAGTAGCCATGGCCACCATCACAGCCACCTGGCCAATGCAGGCTCGCATTTGATTTGGACAGAAAGTAATGAAACAATGGAGCCAATAACTGGTGGGCCATTAGCTTTAATCCTAGCTTGCAACCGGTGGGCAAGAAATACACACAGTGGGAAAACACTTCCCTTCCATTCAGGGCTCCCAAAGCCACTGACTTATCCGAGTTTCCTAGAATCGAAGGTTTCTAACCTCACCAGTCTCATTCACCTCTGTTTTCCATCTCCTTCTCTACACAAACTCTGCACAAACTGACTTCTTCTTCAACATTCCACCATCTTGACTGCTTCTCCTGGCCTCCTCCATGTGGCCTTTCTCTACTCTCTCCTCTAATGCTAATCTCAGGAACCGAGAGAGAGCAAGCTCCCTGTCTGCCCCACTTTATAGTGTAGATTAAAAACCTTTAATCAAATATACAAACAAGGAAGTCTCTGATACAAAGTCACTTATCAGAGGCATAATAGGATTCCTCATGAGAGTGCACCACCCTACATCAAAAAGGGTGGGAAAGGCTTCGTCTTAAAACCAAGCCCCAGGCTACAAGGATCCTGCCTGCCCACAGCCCGCCCCCAACACACATTAATATAATCAAACCCATCCCAAGCAATCACCTGAGCAACAGGCTTCCACGTGGGCAGTGCCATCTTTAACAAAGTGAGCATAATATATTTTATCTGCCCAACAATCCACCCCTAGGCTCACTGTATTGCCCACAATCTATACCACCAGCATCCTGTGCAAGGAAATTAGGCACATTACACAAATTACAACATGACAAATTATACAATTTTAACAATTACAAAGATGCATTTCACCAGTCTCTGAGCACTTTGCCAAAAGTGCAATATGTCCTCAGCCTTCTTTCTAGCTATGGGAAAAGCTTCCTGGGGCAGGGAAAGGGCCTCTAGCAAAGCCGCTCCCCACCCCCATCAGGGTATTTCACATTGTCCAAAATCCGTAAGTCCATCCATCAAAGGAGCCAGTGCCCACTCTGGTCATAGTCCAGAAATCAGTCCACACACAGGGGGCCTCAGCCACCCCCCTCATCCCTGCTATCCTGGCAGGTCTTACACTGTCCGAAGGAGGAGCACATGGCAATGGCAGTCAGCATTTTCATCTCTGCTCCAGAGAGCATGATGGCATTCACCCCTATGTCCCCAAATCACAGACCTACCAGAGGCATAGAAGGTAACCCTTGTTGCTCGTCTCTCACCTTCTGGAGACTGCAAATCACAACTCCTGCCTGATTCTTCTCATCCTCCAAAGAGGAACTGAAAACACCAGCTCCCGCTGCTGGGCTCGAGCCCCAGGCTGCCGCCACCTTCTGCTCCACAGGCCTTGCAACTCTGGCCATGGCCTCAGTCCTGGCCTCCTGCCAATGCTGGCTCTCCACAACATCCAGGGCAATCTGCAACTCACAAACCTGTGATTCCTCCTCCAGCAGCTGCTCCGTTTCCAGGTGAATCTCAAGAACCTGGTTGGCCTCCTCCAGTGCTTGCTTTAGCTCCAGGGTCAGCATCTCTTTCTCCCACGTTTGCTCCAGCTCCTTCCACTGCTCAGTTTGCAGGTCCCAGGCAGCCTCTTTCACAGAGCTCTCGGTTTCCTCACGCATGGCTGTAAAAGTCAGCCAGCCTACGGCCCCCAAAAGAACAGCCATGGGAAACCATAACACCAGCCAGTCCTCTACCCCACCACTCAAAGGTGGTGGTGGCTCCATACTGATCTGTATCGAATCCTGCCACAGACTACGCCAAATGTAAAGCCACAGTCACCATCACAGCCCCAAAAGGGAAGTGTTTTCCCACTGTGTGTATTTCTCACCCGCCGGATGCAAGCTAGGATTAAAGGTAATGGCCCACCAGTTCTTGGCTCCATTGTTTCATTACCATCTGTCCGAATCAAATACAAACCTGCACAGGCCAGGAGGCTGTGATGGTGACCATGGCTACTGGCCTTACATACACTGTGTAAATGTTTAGCTTTTTAGCATTTCTGAAGCAGTTAAAGTGGTGAGGTCCAGTCTGCTCATGAGCACGTAGACTGTGGAAGCAGTATTGTTCAACATTTGGTGACTAATATTACTATTGATTAGTTTAATGGTAGAATTCTCAACATAATAGGTGAAAGGAAGAAAATAAATGACTAATTGTGGTAGTAGAAAACATTTAAGTTTTGTGCCCTGATTAAAAGGGCTATAAAGGATGTGAACAGAAATCTGTTTCTCCTGAGCTTTTAGACATTACTTATTAGGGTGCATAAAGTTACAGCATAAATAAGGCATGTTTTCTTAGAATGTAAAATGGATTTATAATTAAGTAGAGTATAAGATTTATTTTATGAAGTATTGGTCAGTTGGTGCTTTTAACTAGATTTTTAGAATTTGAAGCATGGATGCAATAGAAAATAGTTTAAATCTTTTTTTCCCCAAGTGACCTATAGAATTAGAGAGCTCAGAATCCCCCTTCTTGGGGAAGCCTCGAGCCCTAATAGGACTGTTAGAATCTGTACTGTATATTTGCTGCCCCACTTAGGACAACCAAGACCACCTCAGGAAAGTGTTTCTGATTGCCTGGCCTAAGCAGGACCCTAATAAGTGAGGAAATTTTGGACACTTCCCACCAGTTTCTGTTAGCCAGGATTGGGGAAGATACTAAGAAAAAGAACAATAAATTTGTCTAAGGTGTCAGAAGTTATTCAGGATCCTCAGAAGACCCTGCAGCTTTCTTAGACTATGGAAAGCTTACAGAGTCTATGCACCTCTAGACCTAGAAGTACCAGAAGATACTAAGACAGTCAACTTAGCCTTTTCATAGTATTCAGCTCTAGAAATTATAAAGAAAATGTATTGTGTTTTTAAAGAGATAGAAACATCAGCTGCTAAAAACAAAGAAAAAACTAAGCATTTTTTAAAATTGCTCCTCCCTCACTCAAATAACTCTGTTTGGCCCTTAAGATGGCTGGTTAGCATCTTAACCCTAAGATGCTTCAGGATAAGATTCCTGAAGGCAGGAACAACCTAAGGCAGGCACAGTTGAAGAGGGCTCATCAGGAGAAGGCTTAAGAACTAACAAAGGTGAGGCTCAAACCCTCACCCCAACAATGCAGGAGCCTGCTCCCCTGAAATAGTGCCCATCATCCACTGTCCAGAGCACCAAAAGAGGGGGACTCCATAGAAACTCAAGAAAAACCAAGCAGCTGATGATACTACCAATAAGGTTGCCCTAAAACTGGGGGGGGGGGGGGGTTAGGATATTTTAGTAACTTTACTGGAACCCTTGTTACCAAAGGTTTTTTGCAACCAATTAGAAAGTGATTTTACCAGCAGGAAAGGGATGACTAAGAATAAGAAGTAATAATTAGAAAAGTCTGACTTAGAATCTAATAAAGAAGGCATAATGTCCAAGTGTTTAGTCTGCGTCTAAATAAATACTAAGCAAAGTAAAAAAATTATAAAGAGAAACAGGGAGAAAGGAACTTTTCCAGGTAAACATTTAGAAATAGATTTTACTAAAATAATTGACATCTTTCTAGGATAGGTAGAAGCTTTCCCTACTAGAAATGAGACCACAGTAACAGTTGTTAAGAAATTGCTATATGAAATTATTCTCTGATTTAGCTTGCCCATTAATATTGGGTCTAATGATGGGCCTGCATTTGTATTCAAGATCTCACAGGTAATAGGAATGGCACTCAATATTAATTGGAAATTACATTGTGCCTACAGGCTCAAAAGTTCAGGGCAGGTAGAATGCCTAAATTGGATCTTAAAGGAAACTTTAATCAAATTTGTTTTTGAAACTGGTGAACAGTGGCCCACCTTACTCCCCTTAGCCCTCCTTAGGGTAAGGTGCACCCCCTACAGGGAAGGATTCACTCCTTTTGAAATAATGTTTGGGAGACCCCCTCCCTTATTACCAAAACTCAGAGAAAAAAATAAAAGCTGAGTTAAGTAACCACTCCTTCCTTAAGTACGTACAGGGTCTACAGATTACTCAACAGGCTGTCCAAATGACTGTCCAAGAGGTGCTTCCAGCACTGCCAGGAGATTTGATACATCCCTTCCAGGCTGGGGAATCAGTCAGGATAAAGAAGTGCACCACCCAAGGACTGACTCCCACATGGACGGGTCCACACACTGTGATCTTGACCACTCCCACTGCTGCCGAGGTAGAAGGCACACCTGTCTGGGCCCACCACAGCCAGTTGAAGACTGCAGTCCCAGCAGAGACACCCTCATGGACAGCAGAGTCTGACCCCGTCAACCCTTGTAAGTTGGCCCTGAGAAGAATGGCATGCCCTGTTCTAGTCACAAACCAGAAGCTGGCTGGTCTGCATATGCCTGATGCCTGAGGAGACTCACCAAGGAACTCCTTTTAATTAGACTTTGGGGAGGGAGGGAAACAGAGGTCAAAGGAAAGCCAGAACAAGTTGTCTTAAATTTGATGCATGTACTGCTATGAGTCATACAGAAGGGAGATATGAAAAATATATATGTGCTTATAGCTACCCTTATAAAGTAACCTATAAATATTAACTACTTAGAGGGAGGACACCTCCAAAAGGAAGTATACTTTAAAGAAAAATTACTTATTGCCAACTTGGTTGTCACTAAAGGCTAAGATTTTTAAAATTAAGAGTTCTGACTAGAAAGGAACTGTATGGTTTGGATAAAAAAAGGTATAAGGTGTAGAAATACTTTTGAAAGAAAAAGGAAGAAAGTACGTTGTTATGAAAGCCACTTATTTCTGAATAGATAAGAAAGTTAAGGGTTTATGTAAGTTGCAGAAGGTTTGTACAGGTGGTAAGAAATTAATCAGTAGCATTTGTTTCTTCAGTAGACTGTATTACTGTTAATGAAAACATCAAGTCTACCTTGATGTAATATATGAATGAAAGCATCACCCTTTCTGTTGCATATTATAGGCTGATGTTCCTACTTACAGGATCTGCAGATCACTGATCCTAGCCTTAACTTCAGGCTCCTGCCTACTCAACATCCTCATGCACCTCGTTAAAATGAGTCAAGGATTTGACCCATGATATAAAACCAAGGAGGAATGTGATAAGATACCAAAGAACTGTAAAACTTAACATTAGCAATGCCATTTTAAAGAGGAAAAGTCAGGCTTCTTACTTCCTCCTTTCTGTGGAGAAAGAAAAGAGAATGCAGGAGCTTCCTGGCTTACAAGTACAACTGGGTCATCTAGTCATAATTTAGCTAATTCCTAGAATTCTCTGAAAGGGTGTTTGGGGCCACTTGCCGTACAGAGCAAAGAAAATAGAATTTATCTAAAAACCTTAGAAAACAATGTTTATGTACCTTAATCAAGAATTCCTATACTGGGACTCATCCTAAAGTCATGAGAGTGACGTATACCTAGACAAAGGGATCATGAGCCGCTCCTTACCCACCCCAACCAATATGTGATTTGGTCTATAAAATCAGCCACAAAATTGTAGGAACTTTCTACATGATTTGGGATTGTGCCCCATGTAGCTAGCTGACTAATTAATAAGCTCCTCAAAAATTCATCTGGACTTGGTGTCTCTATGCAACCCGTGGATTAAGGTGCAGTACTTTACAACAAAATACATGTGAAAAATCAAAGAATAACCAATATACTCTATAAAAAGAATAGCAAAGAATAACTTATCAACTAATAAGATTTATAAATATACAAAATATTTTAATGTATGATATTAAAGAAAGAATAGACCAAAGAAATTAAATTATGATTAAAACAGACTCATATATTGATATATATATTATATATAAAAGTATGGTTATAAGAAAGAGAATACTGCAGAGAAATAGGGAAAGAATTTTATTTTCCAAATAAATGTGTTCAGACAGTGAACATACACATACAAAACAATTAATTATGTACAAATGTATAATTATATTAGTCCTGGCCACATAGCTCGGTTCTAGCATCAATCAATGATCCTCTCTCTTTCTTCTGCTGTCTCTAAAATCAATAAATTAGAATTGAAAGAACCTTTGACTTAAAAAAATATAATTAGGCCCTGGCCGGTTGGCTCAGTAGTAGAGCATCAGCCTGGTGTATATATGTCCCAGGTTTGATTCCCAGTCGGGCCACACAGAAGCAGCATCCATCTGCTTCTCCACCCCTCCCCCTCTCACTTCTCTCACTCTCTCTCTCTCTCTCTCTCTCTCTCTCTCTCTTCCCCTCCTGCTGTCATGGCACAATTAGAGCAAGTTGGCCCCAGGTGCTGAGAATGTCTCCATGGCCTCCACTTTAGGAACTAAGAAGAGCTCAGTTGCTGAGCAATGCAACAATGCCCCAGATGGGTAGAGCATCACCCCCTAGTGAGCTTGCCGAGTGGATCCCCACTGAGGCATATATGAAAGTCTGTCTCATTGCCTCCCCACTTCTCACTGAATAAAACACACACACATACACACACTTTCTAATCTCAATATCTATAAAAGAAAAAAATAGGATAAAATATATATTTTTGATGTTTAGGTAGTAAATATTTTTTAATAGTAAAAAGTCCCGCAATGAATACAAATGACTACATTAAAGTTGAAAACAATTGTTTATCAAAACATAGCAATGTTAATTAAAAAAATAAGCCACAGATCAAGTTTATAAATAAAAAAGGCCGTGAAAGAGACAGAGACAGAAAGAAATTCCTACAAATTAATAAGAAATAAGATTAACAATCCAATTAAAAATAGGCAAGAGAATCGCATGTACAATTTTATAAGAGAAGGAATCCAATTGGCCACTAAATATATGGAAAGAGTTCAACTTCATTATTTACAAAGGGAAGGCAAATTCACATTAATAAGTTTTCCACTTTTTGCTTTGATAGAGTAGCTTATATTAAATTAACCCTCCCACTGAAAATAATTAGGAAAGTTCAATTAGACACCAAAAGAAATAAACAAATAAACGAAGATGTAGCTATTGGAAAATAGCAAAGACAACAAGGATTTTTAGGAGGCAAGAGAAAGAAGAGAGTTAAATTAGCTTAACTCTACATTAACAATCACTTCATCACCTATTGTATTTGCCAATTCCAATTTTAGGATTTATTAGCCAAATAAAGAACACAGGCTATGCTTGTCTGGATCTGTACCCCACAAATTTTTATGTGGAAGCTCTAACTTCCAATGTAATAGTATTTGGAGGTGGGACCTTAGAAAGGTAATTGAGTTTATATGAGGCCATGAGGGTGTGACCTGCATGATGGGATTAGTATTCTTTATCTCTCATGTGAGGACACAGTGAAAAGACAGCCATCTCAAAGCCAGAAAAAGGGCCTTTATCAAGAATTCAACAATGTTGGCATGCTGATACTGAAATTCCCAGCACCAGAATGGGGAAAATAAATGTCTATTGTTTAACCCATTCAGATTGTGTTATTTTGTTATAACAGCCAAGCAGGTTACAATAGAGGCTTAGATTTTGTAACAGTGTATTTGGAAGAAAAGTGAAGAACAGGAATTCAGAATTATAAGAAAGTTAAGACTTGATAGGGTAGGATCCCAGCAAAAAGGGCACGAAAGTTGAATTGTAACACTGAACTCTAGATATTTGGGCACAAAAAATCTTTGTATCTTAAAATATTACAGAGTATAAGATGCACGGCATAAGACCCTCAGCATTCTTATTACAGTAAAAATAATGAAGGGCATTTAAATTTTTCATTTCATCAGTCTCAAGTATACCATAAATAATTTCTAGTTTAGATACAATCTATAGTGAAGCAAAATTATGCATACCTATAATGATGCTTGATACACAATAAATGTTACAGAGCACAGCTGAAATGATGGCATTTCCAATAAACGATCATGTCTTTTTTTGATAGCTACATGGTGAAATAAATGGATATTATACCCCTACCCATTCAATGTATAGAAATCAGTGACAGTGGGCTCTAGGTATGAACCAGATATAGCACACAATCTTGTAGGACTTCATATTGTAAAATGTCTTCAAGAAGTATAAGTACACACACACACACACACACACACACAATAATCTACATATTTTGGACCAGAAAAGTCTTTGTCGTGGTTGGGCTACCCAGGTATTGTAGTATGCTCAGCAGTATTCATGGTCTGTCCCCACTTGATGCCACTAATACCCCAACAGTTCCAATAACCAAAAAAGACTCCAGTCATTGCCAGATATCCCCAAGGTGACAAATCCATTCCCAGATGAGAAGAATTGAGTAAAGTTACATTAAAATTAGTAATTAATATTTATTAAAGGCACCATAAAGTGAGCAAATGAACAATTAATAAGACACATTATTCTTAACATACATAACTGATAAAGTCTTTTATCTAATATATATTTTAAAATAAATAAGAAATTGACAACACAACAACAAAAAAGGACTAGAAGAGACTTCATAGAAGGTAAATCTAGATATACATTGAAAAATCGAAAGAGTTATCAAATAAAATACCACAATGTGATATCACCTGTAAAGCCAGAAACCAAGGCCACCATTACAGCCGCCTGGCCTATGAAGGTTCGCATTGCATTCGGACAGTCGGCAAAGAAACAACGAAGCCAAAAACTGGTGGGCCATAGTCTTTAATCCTAGCTTGCACCCGGCGGGCAAGTAAAAACACACACTGGGCTCTAAAACCCACTCACATTCAGTGCTCACAAAGCTACTGACTTATCCGAGTTTCCTAGAATCAAAGGTTTCTAGCTCACCAGCCTTATTCTCCTCAGTTCCCCATCTCCTTCCTTCTCTCTACACAAACTCTATACAAACTGGCCTCTCACTCAAAACTCCGCCACCTTGGCTGCTTCTCCTGGCCTACTCCACGTGGCCTCCTTCTGCTCTCTGCTCTGCTCTCTCCTCTAATATTAATCTCAGGAACCAAGAGAGTAAGCTCCTATTCTGCCTCTATTATATAGTGTAGAAATCCAAACCTTTAATCCAATATACAAAATAGGGAAGTCTCTAATACAAAGTCACTTCTCTGAGGCATGATTGGATTGTACCACCCCACATCAAGAAGGGTGGGAAAGGCTTAATCCCAAAACCAAGCCCCAGGCTACAACAATTCTGCCTACCCACAGCCTGCCCCCAACACACATTAATATCACCTGGGCGACGGCCTCCTCGTGGGCAGTGCCATCTTTAACAAAGTGAGCATAATACATTTTATCTGCCCAACATTGCCCCAAACACCAAAATATCTAAGATGTGCTAGACTTTCCATGTCAAAAATTGCTGAGAACATTTAGTTGGTGGAGTCTTGTTAGCTAACTGTTATTCACTAACATTAACTAGATGTTCTGAATTATTCCATTTATAAGAAGTTAAAAAAAAAAACCCAAACAGATGATACCATAGTGTTGTGTTAGGGAATACAAGTGTGTATAAAATTCAAGTAATGGATTACTGCAAACTTCAGGTCAGTAGTAAACTTTGGAATGAAGGGAAGAGGTGGTGAATGGGCAGGGGAATTTACCAGAATCTTATGCACTAGCAAGATCTATTTCCTGACCTGAGTATTAGTTGTATAGGTGTTAGCTTGTGATATGTTGTGCTGTACAGGTTTTGTTCAATCTTTGTATTTATATAACATTTCAAAGACAAAAAGGTAAAAGTAAAAGAAATGTTTTCTCTTATCCAAAGGTAATTACTGTCAACAGATTCTGAGTTATCTTTCCAGACACCCTCCATACAGATACTTGCATACATATATATGTATTTTTACAATAACATAACACTGTCTTGCATTTTGTTCTTTTTCACTTAATATGACTTAGTGAGGATTTTGTATTGGCATATACATAAGTTTATCAGACTTTTCAAAAGAACTGTGTATTCCATTGTATATAAATGTAATTCACAAAATAACGTATTATAATTGTCTGCAACACTAGGACATAAAATTAAGTTTTGGTACATTCATATTACAATATGTACACTATATGCAGATTAAAATCAATATGTTATTTCCTCTCAAGGGCATTGTTCATAAACTTGGAAAATAGACAGTAAAAATTATGAAGCAAAAAGGTACATATTTTTTTAAATCTTCACTTTCCAGACAAACAAGATACTACTTTCCAGACTGTCAGGACAATTCAAATAAAAGGCCAGGAAATTTTAACTGAGTGTAATAAATCAAAGAGCTTGTTCGTAACTTTGATCAAGGAGAGACTGCTGAAAATTCAGCTGTTTTTTTCTGTCTTTCTCTATATCAGGGTTCCCCAAACTATGGCCCACGGGCCGCATGTGACCCCCTGAGGCCATTTATCTGCCCCCCCCCCCCGCCGCACTTCCAGAAGGGGCACCTCTTTCACTGGTGGTCAGTGAGAGGAGCATAGCTCCCATTGAAATACTGGTCAGTTTTTTTATTTAAATTTACTTGTTCTTTATTTTAAATATTGTATTTGTTCCCATTTTTTTTTTACTTTAAAATAAGATATGTGCAGTATGCATAGGGATTTGTTCATAGTTTTTTTTTTATAGTACAGCCCTCCAATGGTCTGAGGGACAGTGAACTGGCCCCCTGTGTAAAAAGTTTGGGGACCCCTGCTCTATATGTTGCAAACAAACAAACAAAATAATAATTAAACTTTCATATTTATTTAGTAAATTTATAAAAATTATGGCTAGAACCTAAGTAATTAATATTTTTAGAATTATTTATTATATATCTTTTGGAAAATATTTCATATTTATTTAGTAAATTTATAAAAATCATGGTTATGACCTAATTAATATTTTTAGAACTAAGTATTATATCTCTTTTGGAAAATATTATTTTGCAAATTTGATTTAACCAACTAGGAATTATGCACAGTCTAAAAATATTAGATTTTCTAAAGATTCATCTTAGAAACATATGTCTTTGTTGCTGGATATGGACCTGCAACAAGGTGAGTCTGTTGGACCGATCTGGAAATAGGTTTTTGCAAAGTTATGAGAAAAGAATTCCCACAGACTCACATTTAGGAAGACTTGAGGGACAATGGCAAGAGTTATTGGAGGGGAACACAGGACATACGTGCCCGTGAAGAGGTTGCCAAACTGCCTCAGCAGTGGATAGGTGGCTCAGCTTCCTCTCGCTGTGGAGGAAGGCCAGCAGTCAGGCCTCTGGGGCCGCAGGCCCACACTTGTCCTCATCAAGCCCAGGAGGAGGGCCAGGACCTAGAGCTGCCGTGCCATCAGCATCTGCAGCTTCTGCAGTCTAGTTAAGACTCTGTGCCACTCTGGCCCACTTTCCCACTTCCAGCGCTGTGCTTCACCTGTTTGCCTGCTAAAGGGAGAGAGAGCAAACTTAGGGACTTTGTTAGGTTTTGATGATATCTCCTTGGGTTTGGGAAGTGGTGAGTTTTCTTTCAAACTAAAAACAATCTTCTTATTTCTTCAGGGGTTTGTGCTAGGCTCAAGCCCCTACCCAGACCCTTTCCTGAATTTTCTGGGGTTCTGTTGGGCAAATAAGTCTGTAAAATTTTTTAAATTTGATTTTTCTCACTTTTATTGTTAAAGATGGCTGCTGCCCATGTGGGGTGGATAATTATTGATACCTTCCTGCTTGGGAAGGAGCTTGGTTATGCTATTGTGTGCTGGAGGATGGGTCTGTGTGGGCCCAGGTAGTTTTTAAAAAGTTTTTGAATAAAGAGGAGCTGGGAGGCCATGTTGTTGCAGAGAAGGCAGGCAGCCAAGATGGCGGGTGCTGAAGGGGATCAGAGATGAGGGGCTTTGTGAGCTCCACTGAGCTAGTGGGGCCTTTGATTCTAGGAAAACCGGGAGGAAGTCAGTGGCTTTGGGAGCCCCAAAGGGAAAGGGAAGTGTTTTCCCACTGTGTGTATTTCTCGCCCACTGGTTGCAAGGCTAGAATAAAATATGGATCACCATTTCTTGGCTCTGTTGTTTCTCTATCGTCTATCCGAATCTAATGAGAACTGCACCTGCCTGGCAGCAGTTGTGATGGCCGTGACTACTGGCTCTGCAAGTTCCCTCTGCCTTTATCCTATCTGATCCTTTTTTAAGAATCTCCTAGGCTCAACTCTTTCCCTTTTGGTCCCCATTTTGACTCCTACTGTGGATGCCTCAAAGTTCTGTTTCTTTATCTGGCTTCTACTGCACATGAGCCCAGTAAAGGAATTTCTCCCTGCCCCCTCTCACCTTAACCCTCAAATCTGGGTAATTTCAGTTGTTTCCAGGGAGATTGGAAAACTGTTTTTTCTGCCTCCTGGGATGTTACCTTCAGAGGGACAATTTGGGTTATTCCCTGGAGTGTTTGAAACTGTAGCTTCCAGAATTAATCAGGAGGGCCAGTTTCACTCCCTTCCCTTTTATTAATACCTAACTAGCTACCTATGCTAATTTTAGCCTTCCTACATAGAATGCATTCAATTTTATTTTGGCAATCTTGAATCTCAATCTATATGATGTTTATACACCTCTTAATAGCCACTTACAATGCTAAAAAATGATGAAACATTAGGTTACATTTATTACCTAAAATGTTTCTAACCACCTCATTGTAGGACATGTTTATTGTGTTACAAAATCCTGGGGGATAATTGGATAATGATAATAATCCCCAAATAGTCCTCCTGATAGAGAGTTGAAATTCAGCATTTTGTTTTCTCCTGCTAAGGACATTCACAACAACTTTAAAAAATTTCTCTCCTAATTGCAAAGTCCTAATTACTGATGCTCTACCACCAATATTACTAAATATGTTTTTGCTAATGGGGCTGCTACTACTATTCCCCAAAGAACTAGTAAATATTAAACAATACCTAAGGCTGTCTACAATGTCAGTTCCTGATCTCTGCAATGCTAGCATTCCTACCAAGAAAATTTGCTCTCAGTATTTACATCATTACTTCCCAAGGGGTGGTATTTCCCTGTTGATGTTGCATACTAATACAAATTGCAAGGATATAGATGATTTTGAGGAGGGTAGAGAACACAAGTTGTCATAAATATCAATGTTTTCACAGGCAAGTTTATTTATATTTTTATTACCATTGCCACAGCCTGTTAATTTTTATTTTTTTAAATATTTTTATTTTGCTGCAAACCCATTTTAGTTAGAAATCATTTCAATACAAGACATACAATAAACTCACATGCCTAAGCAAAAGAGAATTCATTGGTCATGCACATGTATGATGAAATATATATTGAAACTATGGGGGAGGACAAGGATACAGAGTCTATCAATAAGAAACTAAAGCCCAAGTCATCAGGCCTTTCTCTTTGCCTCAGGTTTTAAATTTTCTATTAGTTGTTGCCTCCTTATTTTTTAATACGGTCATATTTTGTGTAGTGGATTATACCTGATATTTAAGGAAGTATTATGCTGATACTTCCTTAAATGTGTATATTTAGGCTATTTTTATGTCCCAAGTCAAAATTTTAAAAAATGTTCTCATTGGCACACTTGACCCAACTTCCCATCTCTGCCCTAGTAAATTAGTGCTAAGTTGAATCAAGTGTGTCAGATTTTTGTTTTTGTTTTTGTTTTGTTTTGCTGAACAAATAATTCCATAGTATATAAACCTAGTTCCTAGGTATGAGCACATAGGGATAATATAAATGACAGAAATTAGGATGAAATCTAAATTATTTCTTCTCTGTTGTAAGGCCAGGAGCTGCCATCGTGACCATTCACATGCAGGTTCCCATTGGATTCAGGCAGACGATAAAGAAATGGCGGAGTCAGAGGATGGGGGGCCATCCTATTTATTGGTGTCTCACCAAGACAGGCAAACCACAAAAGAAGACAAGGGAAAAGCAGAAAACCAGCTCTTCCCATGAAGGGCAAGGGATCAGGGGAGCCCCTGCAATTATGATAGCAGGAACTGTGTGTCTGAGCTCCTGGTCTGTCCCACTTTATAGTGTAGAAAACCAAAATCCCTTAATCCAATATACAAACAAGGAAGTCTCCGATACAAAGTCAATTATCCAAGGCATAATTGGATTCCTCATGAGAGTGCACCACCCAGATCATACAATCAGTCAAGGGTGTGGGGAAAAGCTTAGTCCCAAAACCAAACCTCAGGCTACAACAACCTGGCCTGCTTATAGCCTGTCCCCCACACCCAATATAAATCACAAGCGAGCAAACATATATATCATGTTTACAAACTTATTTGACCAACATCTGTGATACTATCACATTCTTTAAACTGAAGGTTACCCTTATTATGGACTATTTCCTAGCAGATTTTTTAGGTATTCAAAAAATAAACTTTATGACCTCTTATATATTTGATCTTTAGATAAGCACATTCATATACACATCTTAGGATAAATATAACTTATGAACATGTTAAATGTAAACTATGTCAATATCTACAGTTGGCATTTGTTTTATTAATGTCTAACATATTTTATTGTAATTTTTCATTTTGTTCTTTTCTCTCTTTCATTATACATCTTCTTTTAACAGAATAGCTTCCATATGAAAAGATTTACTCCTATCAGCTTATGGTTTAACAATCTGTATTTCTGTTCTAGACTGTAGAACAGGGGCCGCCACCATTGTGGTCATTCACCTGCAGAAATTTGGGCAGATGGTAAAGAAACAGTGGAGTTGGAGGATGGTGGGCCATGGGAAAAAAACCCTGCTTTTCCCATGGAGGGCAAGGGATCAGGGAGAAGAGAAAAAAAGAAATCCTCTTGTACCTCTCAGTGGTGAGGACAGAATCTCTCTTCCAGTAAACATTAGCAAGACAATGGCCCTTCCCAATCAGGAAGGCAACCTGCAGTCTCACAGACCACTATATCTGGCATTGCCCAGCCCCCAATGCAAACTATAAGCAAACAAACAAATATATCATAATTACAAACTCATTTGGCCAACATATACCTATACTTAATTCATTATTTTCAGCATAGATATATTCAGTTCTTACCTGCTGTAAATCTCCAAATGAATGACCTGATTTAATAAGGTAAAACCAAAACATTTAGCCATATAACCATGCCAATTAGGGGAACATCTATATCCTAGAACCAGGTTGACCATTGAAATATTAAGTCACAACTTAAGAAAAAGGAAATCTCTGAAGATTTACTTCCTTTTCAAGCTTTGTCTTGTTCCATCTTCTCTACAGACATGGGTATGTTATTTTTCTTTATCAAAGAAAATAAATTATTTAAAGGATTTTCAAAAACTGATCTATCCTTTTGAAATCATAGTACATATTCCAATTGATTATTCCCAATGAGCATAGAAAGCAGAGATGTGTAATTCAACTGTCTTTTCTTCTGTTGGTCAAATAAGTTTGTAAATATAATATTGTTGGGCAGATAAAATATATTATGTTCACTTTGTTAAAGATGGCGCTGCCCACATGGAAGCCCATCACCCAGGTGGTATTAATGTGTGTTGGAGGCGGGTTGTGGGCAGGCAGGATCCTTGTAGCCTGGGGCTTGGTTTTAGGACTAAGCCTTTCTCACCCTTTTTGATGTGGGGTGGTGTAATCCTATCATGCCTCAGATAAGTAACTTTGTATTAGAGACTTCCCTATTTTGTATATTGGATTAAAAGTTTTGATTTCTACACTATAAAATGGGGGCAGAACGGGAGCTTGCTCTCTCAGTTCCTGAGATTAGCATTAGAGAGGAAAGAGCAGAGAGGAGAGCAGAGAGAGGCCACGTGGAAGTGGAAGAGGCCAGGAGAAGCAGCCAAGATGGTGGAATGTTGAGTGAGAAGCTAGCTTGTGCAGAGTTTGTGCAGGAAGACAGAAGGAGATGGGGAATAAGTCTGCTGAGCTAGAAACCTTTGATTCTAGGAAACTCGGTTAAGTCGGTAGCTTTGTAAGCACTGAATGAGTGGGTTTTGGAGCCTAGTGTGTGTTTTACTTGCCCCCAGGATGCAAGCTAGGAATAAAGATGATGGCCTATCAGTTTTTGGCTCTGTTGTTTCTTTACCGACTGTCCGATTCCAATGCAAAACTACATGTGAATGGCCACAATGGTGGCTCCTGGTCTTGCAGATATATATGTTTGCTCACTTATAGTTTGCATTGGGTGTAGAGGACAGGCTGTAAGCAGGCAGGGTCATTACAGCCTAAGGCTTAGTTTTAAGACTAAACCTTTCCCACCCTAAGTAACTTTGTATAGAGACTTCCTTGTTTGTATATTGGATTAAAGGTTTTGATTTCTACACTATAAAATGGGGCAGAGGAGCCATGCTGGGGGAAAGCAGAGAAAGGCCATGTGGAATAGAGAAGCAGCCAAGATGGAAGAGTGCTGAGAAGAAGCCAGTTTGTGCAGAGTGTTTGCAGAGAGAAGGAGATGAATAAGGCTGGTGAGCTAGAAACCTTTGATTCTAGGAATCTTGGAAAAGAAAAGTCAGTGGCTTTGGGAGCCCTAACTGGAAAGAGAAGTATTTTCCCACTGTGTGTATTTCTTGCCCGCCAGGTGCAAGCTAGGATTAAAACTAATGGCCTACTAGTTCTTGGCTCCATTGTTTCATTATTGTCTGTCTGAATCAAATGCGAACCTGTATGGCCCAGGTGGCTGTGATGGTGGCTGTGGCTACTGGCTTTACATCTTGCATTGGTTCATATACTTCCAGTCTCTCTATATGTATAGGAGATGTAACACCCTCTAAAAAGCAGTTTGGGCCCTGGCCGGTTGGCTCAGCGGTAGAGCGTCAGCCTGGTGTGCAGGGGACCTGGGTTCGATTCCCGGCCAGGGCACATAGGAGAAGCGCCCATTTGCTTCTCCACCCACCCTTCTTCTTCTCTGTCTCTCTCTTCCCCTCCCGCAGCCAAGGCTCCATTGGAGCAAAGATGGCCCGGACGCTGGGGATGGCTCCTTGGCCTCTGCCCCAGGCACTAGAGTGGCTCTGGTCGTGGCAGAGCGACGCCCCAGAGGGGCAGAGCGACGCCCCAGAGGGGCAGAGCATCGCCCCTGGTGGGCGTGCCGGGTGGATCCCGGTCGGGCGCATGAGAGAGTCTGTCAAACTGTCTCTCCCCATTTCCAGCTTCAGAAAAATACAAAAAATAAAAAATAAATAATAAATAAATAAATAAAAAAAAAGCAGTTTGATGACAGCTTATTCTTCTCTTTAACAAATCTATTTTAATTCAGATAGTCATGATAATTTTAGTTTCTGGTGGTAATTTTAGCATTGTTGCAGAAAGTGTAATATTTCGAAGTCATATAATAACTGGATAATGGGAAGAGGTTCAGAAGACAGAGAAGAAATATAATATTCAAGCCCAAATTAATTGCTTAGTAAAAGGATTTACAATAAAGTCAAGGAAATCTTAGAGAAAATAGATCTCAATGATAAAGAGATGGGGGAAAGATAAGTTAAGAAATTAAGGTGATTAACATGGCAAGTGCAAATAACAACAAAGAATAGGGCTAGGGACAGATAAGAATGTGTAGAGTCTGTCAAAGGGGGTGGGGTTTGGGTTGCTGGTAAAAAAGTTAAAAGGTCTAGGCAAAGAAAAAATACCTATAGATACAGACAGCTGTGGTAATTGCAGGAGGGAAAGAGGTGGAAGGAGGATAGAGAGGCATAGATAGTGATGAAGGGAGACTTGAATTGGGGTGGTGAATACACAGTGCAATATACAGATGGTTTGTATTGTAGAGTTGTACACCTGAAACTGATAGGGGGGAAATCAAGAGTTAAAATTTCAGCTTGCGTAATGCTGTCTTTGCTTATATGGTCAGCAGGCTTAATGGTAGAGACTTTGTTCCAGGAGCTGGAATGCCTGAGCAGGACTGCACAATTTAACTAGATCTGCTAGTAGTCCACTTTTGTGATAAGAGATCTGCCAGCATCCACCTTTGTGCCTCAGGGGACTGCAAGTAGTTCACTTTTTTGCCCCTGGGTCACAAGCAAAGTCTTTGTGCTCAAAAGACCCAACAACACCCACTGACTATGATCCAATTAACTTTGGCTATGATCTGATGAAAGCTCCCTTGAAATTACAAATCCCTTATCTACCCTTTTCTTTCCCTTGTAAAAAGGTTTTCTCAGGATAGAGGGTTAAGATGTCTTGGCTGTGGGAACATAATCGCCTTCTCCTCATATGGTTGGCCATCTGAATAAAGAACCCATAATTATTCAATCCCTGTCTCTACTTATCTGGCTGAAGTGGTGACAGGCAGCACAAATGCCTATATTTCTGGTTTCAAAGGGTCTATAATTTTATTAACTAAAGTTACCCCAATGAATTTAATTTAAAAAATTAAAAAGAAAATAATTAAGTAAATTTCTCCAGAAATTAAGGATACATATTTCTAGATTGAAAGTTTGAAACAATTTTTCAAAAGTTTAGCATACTAAATGAAGACAAACCAAAATACAGTAAGGTTTGCAAGAATACAAAGCAGAGAAATCTATACTTAGATACCTATGTGTTGCAAAATGAAGAATAAGTTATGAAAAGGAGAATAACTCAAGAAATTTGCTTACTATTATTTCTTTTTAAATAAACTATTGAATAATGTACTTCAGTAAAAAAAAAAAGAAAAAGAAAAAAAAAAAAAAAAGATACTCTAATCCAGTGGCTCTAAAACTGTAATTCCTAGACCAGTATCCTCAACATTAAATTGGAACATTTTAAAAATAAAAATTCCTGCCTGACCAGGCAGTGACCCAGTGGAGAGAGTGCCATCCTGAGATGCAGAGGAACAGGTTTGAAACTCTGGGGTCACCAGCTTGAGCATGGGCTCATTAAGCTTGAACAAAGTGTTGCTGGCTTGGGTGTGGGATCATAGACATGATCCCATGGTGACTGACTTGAGCCCAAAGGTCACTGGCTTGAAGCCCAAGGTCACTGGCTAGAGCAAGGGATCACTGGCTTGACTGTAGCCCCCTGATCGAGGCACATATGAGAAAGCAATTAATGAATGTATGGTCAGTAGCCACGACCACCATCACAGCCGCCTGGCCCATGCAGGTTCGCATTTGATTCAGACAGACAGTAATGAAATACGGGAGCCAATAACTGGTGGGCCATTACCTTTAATCTTAGCTCATACCTGGCAGGTGAGAAATATACACAGTGGGAAAACTCTTCCCTTTTCATTCAGGGCTCCCGAAGCCACTATTCATCCCAGTATTCCTAGAATCAAAGGTTTCTAGCTCACCAGCCTTATTCACCTCTGTTCCCCATGTTGGGCAGATAAAATATATTATGCTCACTTTGTTAAAGATGGTACTGCCCACATGAGGCCGTTGCCCAGGTGATATTAATGTGTGTTGAGAATCCTTGTAGCCTGGTGCTTGGTTTTGGGATTAGGCCTTTCCCACCCTTTTTGATGTGGGGTGGTACAATCCAATCATGCCTCAGAGAAGTGACTTTGTATTAGAGACTTCCCTATTTTGTATATTGGATTAGAGATTGTGAAGCTACAATATAAAATGGGGGCAGAACGAGAGTTTGTGCTCTTGGTTCCTGAGATTATCATTAGAAGAGAGAGCAGAGGAGAGCAGAGAAAGGCCACGTGGAGGAGGCCAGGAGAAGCAGCCAAGATGGCGGAGTGCTGAGTGAGATGCCAGTTTGTGTAGAGTTTGTATCTGGGATAAGGAAGGAGATGGGAAACTGAGGAGAATAAGGCTGGTGAGCTAGAAACCTTTGATTCTAGGAAACTCGGATAAGTCAGTGGCTTTGTGAGCACTGAATGTGAGTGGGTTTTGGAGCCCAGTGTGTGTTTTTACTTGCCTGCCGGGTGCAAGCTAGAATTAAAGACTATGGCCCACCAGTTTTTGGCTTTGTTGTTTCTTTACCGACTGTCCGAATCCAATGCGAACCTGCATGGGCCGGGCTGCTGTGATAGTGGCTCTGGCCGTGGCTCCTGGCTTTACACCCCATCTCCTTCTCTCTGCACAAACTCTGTACAAATTGGCTTCTCCTTTAGTACTCTGCCATTTTGGCTGCCTCTCCCCTGCAAACTAATTTCAGCAACCAAGAGAGAGCCCCTAGTCTCCTTTATTTTATAGTGTAGAAATTAAAACCTTTAAGCCAATTTACAAATAAGGAAGTCTCTGATACAAAGCCACTTATCTGAGGCATAAATGGGATTCCTCATAAGAGTGCACCACCCCACATCAAACAACAATCAAGAGTGTGGGGAAAGGCTTAGTGTTGAGAAGATCTTAGTATTAAAAGGGTGGGAAAGGCTTAGTCTTAAAACTAAGCCTTAGGCTATATGGATCCTGCCTGCTTATAGCCTGTTCCCCACACCCAATGCAAACTATAAGTGAGCAAACATATATATCATATTTACAAACTTATTTGAGCTACAATGAACAACTAAGGATCCCCAATGAAGAATTGATGCTTCTCATCTCTCTCTCTCTTCTTGTCTATCTGTCCCTATCTGTCTCTCTGGCAAAAAAATAAATTTAAAAAAAAAATCCTGGGCCATACCCTACACATAATGAATCAGAAATTTACGGGTTTAGGCCCAACATTATAGCTTATAAAAAGCCACAGATGACTTCTGATTTCTAGTCTAGCATATAATGAGAAAAGAATTGTCATCCCATCCTGACAAAAGAAAAAAAGCTAAACAAACTTAAAATCAGCCATTCTTCTTACATCTAACAGAAAATTGAAATCACAGTGCAAACAGCTGTGCCCCAAAATGGAGAAATATAAATATAGAGAGACTCATGGTAGCCCAGAAACTTAAATCTCAGCTGCAATCAGTAATGAGGGAGAAAAACAAACTACAATTGAGAAATTATTGGAGTTTCTATATGAACTAGTTTGCAGAGTTAAAAACTCCAAAGTTAACCAGAATGAGGGGGTAAAATAAACAAAATTTTGGGGATTTTTCTTCAACCTTCACTGCAGAACTTGGCGGATTGGAGAAAAGTCCCCATATGGTTCCAGCAGGGGAAGGAAGTGAAAAGAAAGTAAAGTTCCCATTTTGAAATATGCTAATGGAATTCTAGTCTTAAGAAGCCTTGTCTAGCCCTGGCCGGTTAGCTCAGCGGTAGAGCGTCGGCCTGGCATGCGGGGGACCTGGGGTTCGATTCCCGGCCAGGGCACATAGGAGAAGCGTCCATTTGCTTCTCCACCCCCACCCCCTCCTTCCTCTCTGTCTCTCTCTTCCCCTCCCGCAGCCAAGGCTCCATTGGAGCAAAGATGGCCCGGGCGCTGGGGATGGCTCCTTGGCCTCTGCCCCAGGTGCTAGAGTGGCTCTGGTCGCGGCAGAGCGATGCCCCGGAGGAGTAGAGCATCGCCCCCTGGTGGGCAGAGCGTTGCCTCTGGTGGGTGTGCCGGGTGGATCCCGGTCGGGCGCATGAGGGAGTCTGTCTGACTGTCTCTCCCCGTTTCCAGCTTCAGAAAAATAAAAATAAAAATAAATAATAAAAAAAGAAGCCTTGTCTATAAAGAACACTATTTTATTATCGCCTAAGCAATGTGGGGGAAGAAAAATACCTAATTCTGGCTCACTATAGGTTTCCTCCTGGCAGAAGGAAATACCAACCTCCTTCTCTAGCCTTCCTCTCTCACCTCAAAAAAAGGAGGGAAAACTGAGAAGCATCTGTTCAGGTTATAACCCAGGGCATAGGCACAATAAAAGTCCGAGACCCAATAATAGGACTATAGCATGCTTCCCACCCCATACCTAACAACCACATCAACAGGGCTACTGTATAATAACAACAAGTACAACTGAAAGAACTGCACATCTTAGACCCCATTTAAAAGAAGCCTTTGGGAAAATCCAAAGATAAAACAATAAGGGAAATAAAACAAGGACACAGGTGTTAGCCTCTGACACCTACAGAAATATTGAAATTTTCTCAAAAAGAATAAAAATGATAGACAGAAACTCAAGGCTACACAGACAAAGGAAGAGTATTGCAGAATAAATAAATGAAGTTGTAAAGCAGTGACCATGGCTACCATCACAGTGCCTGGCCCATGCATGTTCGCATTGGATTCGGACAGTCGGTAAAGAAACAAAGGAGCTAAAAACTGGTGGGCCATCATCTTTAATCCTAGCTTGCACCCGGCGGGCAAGTAAAAACACACACTGGGCTCCAAAACCCACTCACATTCAGTGCTCACAAAGCTATTGACTTATCCGAGTTTCCTAGAATCAAAGGTTTCTACCTGACCAGACTTATTCACCTCTGTTCCCCATCTCCTTCCTTCTCCCTGCACAAACTCTGCACAAACTGGCTTCTCACTCAACACTCGCCATTTTGGCTGCTTCTCCTGGCCTCCTCCATGTGGCCTTTCTCTGCTCTCCTCTCTAATAATAATCTCAGGAATCAAGAGAGCAAACTCCTGTTCTGCCCCCATTTTATAGTGTAAAAATCAAAACCTTTAATCCAATATACAAAATAGGAAAGTCTCTAATACAAAGTCACATATCTGAATCATGATTGGATTGTACCACCCCATATCAAAAAGGATGGGAAAGGCTTAGTCCTAAAACCAAGCCCCAGGCTACAAGGATTCTGCCTGCCCACAGCCTGCACCCAACACACATTAATATCACCTGGGTGATGAGCCTCTACGTGGGCAGTGCCATCTTTAACAAAATGAGCATAATATATTTTATCTGCCCAACAGAAGTCAAGATACAATCTTTTATTTTTTTAATTTTTTAATTGAACTAAAAGAAAATAGTTTGTTCAGAATAATCATAGAAGTTATGTATTCAGGGATTTTAGGTTATGGGTAAGTGAGCAATGAATTGTATCACTGTGTAAATCACAGGAGAGGCAATAGGTGAATTCTCTGTTGTAAGAAACTTGAACCTCCCATCAAGTTATATAGTGTTATTTGCAAGTGTACATGGATTAATTGACAAGGCATATTGTATACTCAAGGATAACCACTAAAAGAAAGTTTTAAAAAATCAAGAAAAAGATATAATTTATATAATAGAAAAATAGAATTATATAAAATGCTTATGTAAAATAAGAGAAAGCAGAAAAAACGTGGAAAAAAAATAACAGAAACAAGAAGCACTGTAACATAGTAGATATTCCAATCTTATCAATAGTAACTTAAATATCAATGATATATATGTATCAATTAAAGGATAGAGAGAGACTGTAGTGTTAACAAAAAATAAGATCCAACTACATGTTGTCAGCAAGAAGCCCACTTTAAACATAGATACACAGATAGATTAAACTAAAGGCCAGAGAAGGATACACCAACTCAATACTAATCAAAAGAAAGATGGAAGAGTTAATTTCTGACAAAGTGACTTAAAAGCAAGGAAAGGTATCAGAGATAAAGGGGAGTATTACATAACAACAAAGGCCTCATTCTCAAAAAGGACATAGCAAATCTTAATGTACAAGTGCCTAACAACAGTGTCAAAATATGTGAGACAAAAATTAAGAACCACAAGGAAATATACGTGAGTCCACTATTACAGTTAGAAACTTCAAAAGTGCTCTATTGGTAGTTAAAATATCCAGCAAGCAGATAAATCAGTCAAATCATAGTTGAACTGAAGGGTATTATCAATTAACTGGATTAATTAACATTTAGAGAATACTTCATCCAACTACATATTCTTTGCAAGCTCATATGGAAAATTTACCAAGATAGACCACATTCTTTGCCATAAAATACACCTTAAATTTAAAAGAATAGAAGTCTTAGTAAGTGTGCTCTCAGACCTCAAAGGAATTAAACTAAAAATCAATAACAGAAAAAATAGCTGAAAACTTCCAAAATATTTGCAGATTAAACTACACATTTCTAAATAACACATGGGCTGAAGAAGAAATCTCAAGATAAATTTTAAAATACTTCAAACCAAATGAAAATAAAAATATAACCTTCCTAATTTGTGGGATGCAGTAAATTTATAGTATTGAATGAATGAAAATATTAAAAAGAAGAACTCTAAAATTAATAACCTAAACTTCCACTTTCTAGAAAAAAAAGAAGAGCAAATTAAAATCAACTAAGCATAAGGAAAGAAATAAAAATCCCTGAAACCAAAAGTTGGTTCTTGAACATGATGTAAACTACTAAGCCTGCAGCCATATAAATTAAGAAGAGAGAAGATGCAAATGACTAATATCAGAAGTGAAAAGGGGATCCATTCTACTGGTGCCATAGATATTAAATAGATAATAAAAGAATATTATGAACAATGCTGTGTCTCCTAATTTGATGACCTAGATTAAATGGAGTATTCTTTGAAAGACACTATTAGCCAAAACTGACACCAGGAGAAATAGATAAATTGAATAGGCCTCACTATATTAAATAACTTTTTAAAAGATTTTATTTATTAATTTTACAGGAAAGGAGAGTGAGAAGTATCAACTCATAGTTGCATCACTTTAGTTATTCATTGACTGCTTGCTGTATGTGCCTTGATTAGGCAAAGCCAGGATTTCAATCTATAACCTTCCAAAGCTAAAAGCACTAGTTCCAAATTAATTCACCCTATGAATGTATGCATGCAAGTATATTTGTGAGTATATATATATATGTAAAGTGCTTTGTAAAAAGTACCACTGTTCTTTTTTTTCATTATTTTTATTTGGGGGACAACATAATGTTTTGGGAAAGTCTTTGGAATCAAAGACCAGGCCTCCCAAACTGATTTTAGCACTCCCAATTTGTGATTGTGAGTAATTTAGATTACATGAGTTCATATCATCCTGTATTAGATGAAAGTAAAACTAGTTCCCCACTAGTTGGGCTATTTCTGGATCCATCTCGACCTATCATTCAATCTGTTTTGGAATCTGATATTCTCTAAACTGATGGATTACGTTTTGTCAAGTTCTCAAGCTCATTCGCCATTGAAGTATTCAGAGGATTTATATCATTCCTGTTTTTCTGAGAATTCTTGGAAATATAAATGAGCATTCTCAAATGATTTCTTCAAATGGCAAATTATTTATAGTGGGTCACCAGATATTAGGGCTTAATCCATTCTATTTAACTTAATAAATTTCCTGGATATACCAGAATGCTATCTTTCACAGTAGTGGCTAAAACTGCATGGCTAACTCCACAGTAAAAAAATAATACCTTTGACATAATTTATATTTTAGATATCTGGGGAAAATATGTATTTGTGTTGAAGACAAATTGATTTCCTTTTTTAGTGATAAGTGGCTTGAATCAATCTGACTAGCTGAACCCTGAAAGGGAAATTTCATTATTATGTGTTGTTTTCACCTATAAACTAAATGTTTCTAAAACTAAGTTTTGAAAACAAAGCCTCAGGAGAAAATATAACTTAATGGATTTTCAGATATTTTTGCTTTCTTTTTATTGTTTTAGCTTTTAGAAGTGAATCAAAAATTGAATAAGAAATGGCCAACTATCTTTATTTAAATTTATAAACATTTATGTTTAAAAATTTGATTTTGGTTTTAAACAGCTTAAGGAAGCTGTCATTTATAATAACAAAGTTGCCACTCAATGTCCTAAATAGCATCACACCATATAACTTAGAAAATAAAATAACGTTAAAAGTCATCTGGAGGCAATAAACCATGGCCTTGCCACTGCTATTTTTTAAGGCTTGATTTTTATCATTTACATGTAGCTATTGTAAATTAACTGGTTTTAGTATCAAATTGCTATCCTGACATCAGCCTCATCAAATTTTTCATTTTGAATAGTTATTCTTGTCTGTGTCCTCAGTTCTTAGAACATGATGAATAGTAGATATTAAATAAATTTAGATTGAATACGATTTTTTTACATCTTGCCCTGATCTCTAAATCTTGTTTTAAAAAACTTATTTTATTCATTTCCAATTCTCTTTGTAGTGGTATTTATTTAAAACAACAACACTAACAAAATAATGAAATTTGTACCTCAAATGATATGTTCCATTCTGTTCTAAGACTAGATTGTCTTGGAGATAAAGAAGCCTTAATGCTTTTATATAACATGCCTTTGAGAAATCTCGAGATTTGTTCAAAAATGATATATTTCATTTTTTGTGCATATAATTTTATCATTCCATGGAGCCTAGATAGAGTTACTCAAGTTCCCAGTTATTTCACATGGGTCTAATTCCATTCCATTCTTGGCCTGTGTCAATTAATTTTCTTTTCTCAGATAATAAATTTACACTCTATTCCTCTTTTGAGCAGTTAGACATTTTCAGTATGGAATATTCCATTAAAATGAAGTGACGAATTGCCCTGGAGCACACAAATTTTCAAAGACTGTTTGGTCTGATAATAGAGTTTAGTCTTAGTAGTTTCTTTCCAAAAGTAAAACACATACACAAAAGACATTATTTCTTTTCTGCATTCACAAGCTATATATAATTTAAAGTGATGTCATTGTTCCACAAATATAGCTAGGTTTCAAAATGATTGATTAAATTCTGTTTAAAATTTTGCACAGAAGTATGGTGTATAAGCACATTTTATATTCCTGTGTGCGAGAGCTAGTTTTCTAAATCATACACCATTGTCATGAGCATGTTCATCTTCTATACAGAACACACCGAGTAAAAAGAAGATCAAGTTTGCACATTTGGGATATAAATTTTTGAGATTACTGCAGTTGGGACTATATATCTCTCTTGTACTAGAGACTCTAAATCTTGGTATTTTTGCCAGTTTTGTGCTATTAAGATTTATGCTACTCTACACTTTGATTATATTCAGCAGCTAAGTGTTATTTATCCTTTATCATGACTTTTTCTGCAATTGTTTTTAAAACATCAATAAGGTTTTAAGCATAATTATAGTAAAATTCTGTCTCATAATAACCCAGAATGAGAAAAATCACAGATAGAACTTCACACACATATACACCCATTTTTCAAACATATAGTTAGGCAGCATTTTGTAATAGTGACTAACTTGACTAACTTCAACTTGCCATTTGGAAATTGAATTTGATGCTAATTCTCACAAGAATACTTACAAATTACATACTTATATTTACAGATGTTACAAGTTATTTAACCATTTAGTGTATTAGATTCCTTTTAATTTCTAATTGTCACAGTAGAAATATCTGTCCTTTCTCCTATAAAAAGTGGTTATTATACCAAAAGTATGTAAAGTTTATAAAAGCAATTAGTACATTTAGAAGTTTTCTAATATTTTTATTATTATATCCCTACTAGCCCACTTTATATTAAGTATGATTTTTATAGAAAATTGTTTAAAATGATATTACACAAATGATAGAACTTTTGATGTCCATTTATAATATAATGGCTAAAAACCATATAGAACAAAATGTAATGCACTGTAACATATGGGAGTCCTCTCTAATAGAGCTGTGTACAGTAACTTGTAGTATGATGCTGGTGTTTTCATTTTTCTTTTATTTTTCAGTTTCTTCATTTGTAAATTGAAACTGTTGGTCAATGAGATTTCTGGGTTTTTTTCTAGCTTGTATCTTGATATTAAATTTAATTAAGAAATATGTAGAGTTGAGTATACCATAGATTAGATTTAAGCTTAAGACTGAAATCTAATCATCTTTTTAAATGATGAAAATAATTGGGTGAAACTGAAAAAATGTAGAGTCTAATGAAGGAAAAGCTGCATAGCATTAGGAAAAGAGCTAAGGACAGTAGCTGTCAAATGGATAAAGGCTTAAAACAACATAGTAATGTTTAAGAATCCTCAAAATAATACTATAAAACTATTACATTCACTGCCATGATGTTTGATAAATATAATTGGCAGTTTGGAAAATTTCCCTAACCTAAATTCGAGACCTTCTTTCAGGTCAACAAAACCATAATTTGTAAAACTTTTTTGTTAAGATTTTATTGATTGATTTTAGAGATAGAAAAAAACAAAAAGAAAAGTGGGAGGGAGGAGAGGAAAGCATCAATTTGTATGTTCCTTGACCAGGCAAGCCCAGGGTTTTGAACTGGGGACCTCAGCATTCCAGGTCAACTCCCTATCCACTATGCCACCACAGGTCAAGCCTGAAAATCATTTTAAAGACGTATAGCAAAATATTTTCAACAAGTTATTTATCATTTATTAATTCATAATCCATGTTTCAGAGATCTCACAGTGAATTCTGAAGGTCTATAAGGTAGTCTCTTGATTCAAAGAACTAATATTACTCTCAATGAGCAAGGATAGGGAAGGCCCGTTAAAGGAATCACTTTAACAACCTATGGTGACACAGTACTTGTGAAAAAACAATACTGAATTTACATTAGAATTTATTTTTCTCAAAGTGCAAAACTTGAATTTTGAAAAATATTAGGTAAAATCCAAAAGAATTTTGTGCTCCATATTTCATAAGAAATAAAAGCCTGATAATATGAGTTATGTTTGATAACAAGAATCCACTCCATAAACAATCGTACACAGTTCTACATCCTGTGTACATGTTATTTTTGACCTTTATTTCTATCATCATTCCATCTTTTTATGACTAAGAAGCATGGACAATGTGAACATCAGAGCACACACTTGCTGCCAAGTGTCTCCAGAGAGAATCTGGGGCAGCTGGAGACACACAGGGTGCTGCTTCACTAGGAAACAGTCTAGAAATCTACGGAGACCTGGAATAAAACATACACACACACACACACCCTGCATTAAGTGATACATTTTTTTTTTTAAACAGGGACAGAGAGAGAGTCAGAGAGAGGGATAGATAGGGACAGACAGTCAGAAACAGAGAGAGATGAGAAGCATCAATCATCAGTTTTTTGTTGCGACACCTTAGTTGTTCATTGATTGCTTTCTCATTTGTGCCTTGACCGTGGGCCTTCAGCAGACCGAGTAACCCCTTGCTCAAGCCAGCAACCTTGGGTCCAAGCTGGTGAGCTTTTTTCTCAAGCCAGATGAACCCGCGCTCAAGGTGGTGACCTCGGGGACTCAAACCTGGGTCCTCTGCATCCCAGTCCGACGCTCTATCCACTGTGCCACCACCTGGTTAGGCAAGTGATACAGTTTTTGTAGATGCTGAGCAGGTCTCAAATTTAATTAAGTCATGGACTATTTTCATAAAGTTTTAAGTAAGCAATGAGTGGTTCTTGGCAATTTATTCTTTTTTCGTGATGAGAACTATTTTCTTGGAAATAGCTATTCCCAAGAATGGCTCATTATCTTTTGAAAGATGTGGCAACCAACAAAACAGTTCATTTTATTGTTGGACAATGGCTATAAAAAATAAATTAGGAAAAATAAATTGCCAAACAATACCCCCAGGAAAAGCAGATATTAATAATTTCAGACATACAAAGAGGTTTCAAAAGTTTTCAGATTTGCATTCCAAACATCTTAGGAAATAAAAAAAGCTACAGTACATGAAATACATAGATTTTTAAAAGTAAGTTCAGCAAATATTTTTTAACACCTACTATCTGTGGGATGTTATATTAAATCTTATAACCTATGCTGTGTGCCCATCTTAACAATTCTTAGTCTTCCTGGGCTCCATCACTCAGTTTCTCCTGCTGTCACTCTTCTACTGGGTTTGGCTAGTGGGGAAAACGAGAGAGAGATTGAGGTATTTCATTCACATCTTTTCCCACATCAAGGCCACCAATTTATTATTTGCTGCATTCTTCTACAAATATTCCTTCCTTCCTTCTGCCCTCCTCAACGCCTTTCATCTTAAAGTTCCTCACGCACTTTCCTTGCCTTGTCTTCTCAGGTCAGAGAAGCCTGCTTTTTTTGCTCCCTGCTGGGTGTCTCATTGTTATTTTTCTGTCTGTCCCCTTAATCCTGCCCACACCTCTGTAAAAAGTCTAGCCATTTAATTCCCCTCATGAGCCAAGGTAATTCTATTTTATTTTCGTTACCATACTGTAATAAATACAACATAATTCAAAAATATTTGTAAAGAGTATAATTGGGCAAATTACATCTAATATTAAGAATTTGTTGAAGAAATAGCAAAATTTTATAAAATGTGAGATGGAGTGTTGCTAGTTGTGAAGGGACACATATCAGCTGGGCCTCGTGACCTGGACTGGATTTTAGTAGGTTATTAAAATTAGATTTTTTATTAGATTGGGTTGGTTGGTTCCTGTTACTGGAAAACAACATGTGTATGACTTTGGTATATCCCTAAAGCTTGCCCTGTCCTGAAGCATTCAATTCTTGGGAAACTTCCCCAAGTGCCTGAGATTTATGAGCTTGAAGAAGACTATGCATCCTTGCAAATGTCATCTACTGAGACACTTTACATGGAGAGTGTCTCTCCTCTTCTTCCCTCCATGGCTCAGAACAGCCATGATCCTTCCACCAGTCCCAGCATAATACTACTCACATCTGGAGAGAACAGTATTATGAAGGAGGAGAAAGCCTAGGTCAAGAAACAAGAGCCATCTTCTCACAGACACAGCTCTGTGTACTCCATGAGAGATTTCAGAGATAGAAATGTCTCAGTGTTCAGCAGCTGCCAAAACTTTCCAACATCCTGAACTTTAGCTACTAACAGGTTAAGACCTGTGTCCAAAAGCAGAGAAAGAAATGCAAGAGTGGGCAGAAATGCAAATGGCCAAAGAATAGGAACCGTGTGACTCATAGCAGCTCAGCAACCACAGAGGATCGGGGCCTCTCTTCCTATCATCTATGCCTGGTGAACACTTCTGGACACCTTTCAGTGTGGAGCAGCCAGGCCCGCAGTAACCTAACTTGGAGCAACTGTTGCTGGCACAGCCAATCTTGGAACTACCATTCCTAGAATAGTCAGGTCTGGTGCCCCCAAGCTTGGAATGACCAGGCTTGGAACAACGAGGTCTGGGACAATCAGTTCTATAGTTATGGAGAGGAATTCCTATGACTTCAGATCCAGTTCCAGCAAAATCCTGGCAGTGATTTGGAGGCCATCTTGGAAACTGCTGGGACAAGCTATGATATAATACAGCACCCCTAAATATTACTGTAGTACAAAGCAAACGATGGGTTTATTCCTCGCTTACTCCATGAGCATACAACCTGACTCCATGAACATAGTCATGAACTCACAATGAGACGATAACTTTATTATTCAATCTCAATTTGGGCAGTGCTTATGTTACATCTCCTAGGGTTTTTCTATGTATCTCTGCCCCAATATACTGCTTCTCATTATGGCTATTGTGTCAATTTGGAGAGATGAGGATGAGGGTGGGGTACAACTAGATTCTGCTTACAGAGTTTTCTATAGCCTTTCTGCAATGGACAAATGATAAAAGATGTCTCTGGATGTAGATATTTAGATATAAGACTATTTTGGATAACTATAGGATTTAGACTCTTAACCTCAAGAATAGAAAGTAAAAGTACAAAGATGTGTGACATTATTCATATTTTCTGGGACTGGAAGACTTGTTAAAATCTTCAATTTGGGAGAATGGTTAAGCAATAATATGCTTCACTGATTTCCTTTGCACCTTCTGCTGTTTTATTGCAACCCCTACTTTTTTAATATTCAAGATATTTTGTATTTTGCTGTATCATGATAATAACACCAGTTTGGCTGGTTGGTTTATAGTTTAAATACAAATGCATAAACAAGTATTGTACTCTTAAAAAAGTTATATTAACTTCTTTAGGATGCCACAGATCCCTTGTGCTCCTCCTTGATGTAATGTCTACGCCTACATTGGTGATAATATTTTTCTTGCAATTCTTTAGAATTTCATAAGTTTTTATACAGAAATATGGTTTAGTTTTGTTTGGTATTGGACTTTATATTTTTAAGATTATTTTGGTTGACCTATCTTATTGAGTGAGCAGTCTTCTGTTACACGCTTTATTGCTAAGAACTATGTGTTCTCCCCAAATTTTGTCATTATTATAAATTCTGTTATGGGTATTATTATACATGTATTGAGATGGATGTATAGCTTGGAGTGAAATGCTTGCTTAGAGAGCATGCACATCTTTAGTTTTGTGACTGTTAAAGCAATTGTATTGGTTCATATAGAGGATATTTCATGTCATCATCAATATGTTAATGTTTGCCTAACTATAAAAATATGGTAATTCATACTTTTTTGGCTCAGTACAGTTCTGTGTCTTTGAAAAGATGCAAGAGACTTATGGAGTGCACTGTGAGATAAATATTCACCATTAGGTCTAACTCAAGTGTGATTCAAATATAAATTAAATAAATAAGGAAAATATTTTTGCTTCATACAGAAAGATATCAAAATGAATACATGTGAACTGTAAAGAAAAAAGGCAATTAAAAAGAGATTAAGTTAATAAATGTCCATTTTTATTAATAGAAAAAAGCTGAAGCATTCCCCTAAATTATATATGTATATTATTCCTTAGAATGTACTTTTTTACATACAATAGCTGAATATTTTACAATCTATAATTCAAATATTTTAATTTTAAATGAAACAGCTTATTATTTATAGTTATTATTTCACTTTATAATATACCTCATTCTTATGCCATGTGTCTGGAGGTATGAGGATATGTACATGTGCCTGATGGTTTTAAAATGAATTGACTTTTAATTAAATAATGTAAAGAGTTTCCTTGGCACTACCCATATAGATTCTTACTTTCATGCATTAAACAAGCCACATTAGTTTGCATCTATTGCAGAGAAAATAACTGTTGTAGCCAGTGCTAAGAGGATGGACTCATATTCCAAGAGCATCCTCATTCTCTGGCTTTTGACACCCTGCCCTTGTCTGCAGAATCCAACTGCCAGTTCACCCCCACCCCATCCTTCCACCCCCAGGACCTACCCTGCCTTGCTAGAAAGTCCTTCTACACAGACAGCAGCAGTGCCTGGTCACGTTTAGGAGCTGCGCTCTTTGCTCACACAGGCACCTGGAGAGGTGATGCTCACAGTGGTCAGCAAACCACAGCTCGTGAGACACATGTGGCTCTTTGGCCCCTTGAGTGTGGCTCTGCCACAAAATACCACGTGCGGGTGCGCAGGTACACGCAGGGGTGTCGGTGGATGGGGCGATGGGAGATGTGGTGCAGGCGGGCCAGGAATACGCAGGGTGGTGGAGGCTCACGGGGTTCATGCATGAGTTGAGGGAGCCAGGCAGTCAGCAGTCTCATGTGCAGTGGTTAGTGCTAGTCGCGTCCGCAAATCGCGCGGGTGACTAAAGTATCTACTCGAAGCATAAAGTTACCTGTATTTTCCCAACCAGCTGCAAATCCTACAGGTATTTTTGTCATCAATTTAAGAATTATAATTATTTTGTGTTGGTGGCTTTATTATTATAAAATGAAACATTTTTTTAGGTGCCCTGTCTGACATAGCTACAAAAAAGAAGCAAAGAAAAACGGAAGATGAAAACCGTGAATTTAAAGTTGAATGGACCAAGACTTTTGTGTTTATTCAAAACTTAAATGGCCTTCCGACCTGTCTTATTTGTCAGAAAAAAATTGACGCATAACAAGAAATCAAATTTGGAGAGATACTTTACAACTAAACACATGTCATTTAGTACTAAATATCCTGTCGGGGAGGCAAGGAAGAAAGCAGTTGAGGAACTTCAGAAGAGTCAAGAAAAATCAAATTCTGTATTTAATTACTGGATGCAATCTTTCAACAATGTTAATATTGCAAGTTTTGTGGTTCGTCAAGAAATTGCTAAGAGAGAAAACCTTATACAGAAGGCAAGTACATAAAAAGTTGTTTTATAAATGTATCCAAAGAGCTATTTCGGGATTTTAAAAACAAAGCCGATATTCTAAAAAAAATTAAAGAGTTACCATTGTCTGCTAAAACAGTGAAAGATAGAACAGTCAAAATGTCTTCAAATATAACCAACCAGCAAGTCGAAGATCTTAAATTGGTTTCAGCTTTATCAATAGCATTTGATGAGTCTTGTGACATAAATGAATGATACAGTGCAAGTTTCACTTTTTGTATGATTTATTTCATCTACAGGTCCTAAAGAAGAACTTTTAGGATTATTGCCACTCAAAGGTCAAACATGTGGAGAGGATATAGCAAAAGCTGTAATTGAGTACATGGAAAAACATCATATTCCACTCAATAAAATTGTCTCAATTTCAACAGATGGGGTGAAAAGTATGACTGGCGTAAGAAATGGGTTTGCTACTGTTTTGAAAGAAAAAATTAATCCCGAGATACTTACTTACCATTGCATCATTCATAAAGAAGCGCTTTGTGTGCATTTTCAGAAGAAATTTGCAAAGTTATGGAATTGGTGATTAAGATTATCAACTCCATTATAGCTAAAGCTCTTAATCATCACCAATTTAAAGAATTTTTAGTTGAAATGGAGAGTGAGTATATAGAACTTCTACTGCATAACAAGGCACATTGGTTATCAAGAGGAAGTGTTTTGATATGTTTTACCTCCTTATTAACAGAAATTAAAGCATTTCTCCTTGAGAAGGGTGTTCACTATCCAGAACTAACAAACTATCAGTGAATACAAAATTTTTATTTCATGGTAGATGTTACATCTCATTTAAGTCAGCTTAATCGTAAACTACAGGGGAAAGGAAACACAATTTTTCCGATGTTAGAAGAAGTTACTTCATTCAAAAACAAATTATCTCTTGCCCTGGCCGGTTGGCTCAGTGGTAGAGCGTCGGCCTGGCGTGCGGGGGACCCTGGTTCGATTCCCGGTCAGGGCACATAGGAGAAGCGCCCATTTGCTTCTCCACCCCCACTCCCGCCTTCCTCTCTGTGTCTCTCTTCCCCTCCCGCAGCCAAGGCTCCATTGGAGCAAAGATGGCCTGGGCGCTGGGGATGGCTCCTTGGCCTCTGCCCCAGGAGCTAGAGTGACTCTGGTCATGGCAGAGCGATGCCCCGAAGGGGCAAAGCATCGCCCCCTGGTGGGCAGAGCGTTGCCCCTGGTGGGCGTGCCGGGTGGATCCCGGTGGGGCGCATGCGGGAGTCTGTCTGACTGTCTCTCCCCGTTTCCAGCTTCAGAAAAATACAAAAAAACCCCCAAAACAAACAAACAAACAAACAAACAAAAAACAAATTATCTCTTTTCGCTCAAAATTTTGAAAGAGAAACTTTGATTCACCTTCCAAGCCTGTTGAAACATCGCCAAGAAAATAATTCTGATATTGACATTTGCTATTTCAAAAAAACACTTTTAAATATGAGGGAAGCTTTTCTCAACCGGTTTCAGGAATTCAGAAACAGCAAAGCGACCGTTAGCCTTTGTAAACAAACAAAACAAAAAACCTCTTGATGCTACTGTAACAGAATTAAATTTTTCTCCCTTTAATATTGACATTTCAACTTTGAAATGGAATTGCTGGATTTAAAAAACAAAGAATTGTGGAGCTGGAAATTTGAACTTCTTTGTGCTGATATAGAAATATTGGAGAAAAACAAATGTGAACTTAGTTCACAGCACAAGTGATCTGCTTTGAAAGACCTGGAGAAGGAAGATATGTTGATTTTTAACACCCGGAATAGTATTCTTGACTCATATAGTTAGCTGAAAAAATGAGCGTTTGCTGTTCTTTCCTTATTCAGGTCTACATATTTATGTAAACAATCATTTTCAAGCATGAACCTTATCAAGAGTAAACTGAAAAATCGTCTTATTGATGAGAACCTGGAATCGTGGCTAAAGTTAAAAACAACAACATACAAACCTGACTTACCCAAACTTTCCAAGGAGATGCAAGGTCATTGTTCACATTAGTGTTTGTCAGTCATTGTATGATTTAATTTTATGGATACCTTACAATTTAATTTTAGCAATAATATCATTATTAAGTATGCTATCAAGTTTTATTCAACGTACATATAGTTTAACTAAGACTTAAAACTTTAAGTAAAGTTTATTAAGTTAATTTTAGGGAGCATTGTGGAGTGAAAGAAGATGTAGTGTCGAGGATTGAGAAAGGTATGTTGAGATGGTTTGGACATATAGAAAGGATGAATGAAAGGAGGTAGACAAAACAAGTATACAAGACGAGTGTGGATGGGAGCGTTGGAAGGGGTAGACCTCAGCGAACATACCTCAATCAGATTGAGGACATATTTAGCAAAGGCCAGCTTAGGAGTACCCTAATTAAGTTAATAACAATGGACCTATCTATATAGTTTAAGTTTAAAAAATTCGGCTCTCAGAAGAAATTTCAGTCGTTGTACTGTTGATATTTGGCTCTGTTGACTAATGGGTTTGCCAACCACTGTTCTACGGGATAATTTATCTGATTATTTGTGGGAGCTGCTGAATTGCCATTTCCAGTATCAGTCATGGTCACACCAAGAACAGATTCCAAGTTTTTATATATATATATATATATATATATATATATATATTTACTCAATTTTCAAATAACCATTAATTGAGTACCATGTACCATATCCCTGACCTTATGCTAGACCTGGGACTATATCCTTGACCTTTATTCTACTGTCAGGATTGTAATTAGACAGTAAATAATTTGAAAAATCAGTAAAATGTGTATTATATGATATCAGGGCAGTGATAATTGTTTCATAGTGAAATCAGGTTGCAATGACATGGAAATATTGATTAGTTGAACAGGAAGGCGCTGGAGAGAACAACATTCCTGTAGCAGAAAGAGTTAAATCTAGCTTCCCACCAATGGAGCATCAAGAAAAAAGCCTGTGTCAGAGGAAACAAGAGGGCGCTGCAGAGCAGACTAGTCAAGGCTGAGGTGGTACGAGGCAAGGCAGTGAGGGAGTGTGGGGCAGATTAGATCTATGGCATTTATTAAAGTGTGATGGGAAGTACTTGGGAGAAATGAGACTCTCATGATCTAAATTCTTATGTAAAAGATGATTTTGGCCTGATCAGGAGGTGGTGCAGTGGATAGAGCATCGCACTGGGATGTGGAGGACCCAGGTTCGAGACCTCGAGGTTGCCAGATTGAGCGCGGAATCATCTGGTTTGAGCAAAGCTCACCAGCTTGGATCCAAGGTCACTGGGCTAAGCAAGGGGTTACTCAGTCTGCTGTAGCCCCCCCCCCCCAGTCAAGGCACATATGAGAAAGGACTCAATGAAGAACTAAGGTATCCCAATGGAAAACTAATGATTGATGCTTCTCATCTCTCTCCATTTCTGTCTGTCTGTCCCTATCTATCCCTCTCTCTGACTCTCTCTCTGTCACTGTAAAATAAATAAATAAATAAATGACATTCCATTTTTAAAAAAAAGATGATTTTGGCTGCTTTTGGGAGAAAAAATAGGATGAATAATGGCAGCAGACAGATGTATGAAGAAGGTGTTTTACTAATTTCTGAAAGAAATGATAGATTTGCCATTTTTTTGAAGCTGAAGTGGAATAGATTTTTAATAGACTGGATGGTGTATATAAAGAACTGGTGAAGACTCCATGTTTTGGAACCTTAGAAAATGGGTTAATGATGGCACAAATTACTGAGTGGGAAATTGCTGGAACAGAGCAGAATTGGGAGGATACAGATCAATATTTCTGTTTTATATGTTAAGTTTGACATGCCTATTTGACATTCAAGGCAGGAGGAAATGAGTTCAATTTTCAGAGGAGAAATAACAGCTAGAAAAAGGTTTTTGGGAGTCATGTGCCCATGTCTTAGTTTTGAGGGAGGATTTTATGAACTACTGAATAGAGTGTAAATCAGTACAATAATTATAAAGAAAAAAAAGAAGTGCATATGCTATGTTAGTCTGGAATCACCTTCTCCATCTCACCAAGAACCCAGCCTGTGTAATTCATTTGGGAATGTAATCATGGACAAGGAATGAGGAACAGGATGGGTGTACCAGGGGAAGAGAGAGTCAAATCTAGAACACATTATCAAGTTAGGGAGTTAGATATTCTAGAACCATTCACTAAAGTGAAACAAAGAGGAAAATGTGTTTCCATTAGCTCTAGGAGTTCCATTATTCAAGAGGTGCCCCATGGATATTATCTGACCAATTTGCAAGATAATGGTACATATGTTAGTATCAGATAAAATTCTTCCAGCAATCTACATAGACGTCCCAAGTCTTACCAGGGACTAAGAACAGATTGTATCAGTTTTTAGAGAGGTGAACAAAATTTACACAAAACTTGTATCCAAGGCCATGTCTAAAACAAGAGGTGAGTCTGGAAGAATATGCAGTGGTATAAGAGGAATACAATTTATGTGTAGATGTTGAAATTACACTCCTAAGTATATATCTACAATGGACTGCATTCTATCCCCCCCATCATTTATGTCTTAAAACCAAAAGTTCCCAAATGTTGGTACTAGAAAGTGGGGTTTTTTGGGGGTTAATAAGGTCATGAGGAAGGAGCCCTCCTGAAAGGAATTAATGCCTTTATGAAAGAGATTCCAGAGATCTTTCTGCTCTGAGCTACATGAGGGTACAAGGAGAAGTTGGCAGATTGTAACTTGGATAAAGGTTCTCACCAAAACTCAACCATACTATCACCCTGATCTCAGAGTGGCAGACTGTGGAACTGTGAGAAAGAAATCTTTGTTGTTTGTAAGACACCCAGTCTGTGGTACTTTGTTAGAGCTGCTCAAACTAACCAGTACAATATCCTAGAGAAGTTTTGACACATATATAACAGAATTCATCTCCATAACAGCTATTTCTTTTAATTGCACAGGAATATATTATTACCAAATTTAGAGTCATTGTTTCTCTATGTGTAAAGAAAGTGATTTGAATATGTTCACAGGGAACTTCAACTGAATTGATACTGTTTTATTTCTAGCTGAGCAGTGATATTGTAATATGTGAGGCATTTAAAAAATATATATCTTTTATATGTATAGAAAATGAGAAAATAAATAGCCATAAGAATGGAACCTATATATATCTGATATGTAGACTACTATAGAAATAAATGCTGTTAGACTATTAGGTCTTAGCTCTGATGTTTGAGATATTCCTCTAATGTCATGTAGTGATTCCTGGACTGTTTTGCCTTGGTGCTTAAAAATAAATAAGACTTTCAAACTTGTTTCTTTGATTATTTTATTTATTTATAAAGGGGAAATTATTAGACAAAATTAAAATGATGGAGAACAAATGTATGGCAAAATTCAAGAAAAAGGGTTTGTTTTCTTAGATAACACATACATCCATAGATTAGTTTTAGGAGAATCATCTTCTAGAGATGGGACCATGTCTACAAGTTGGTGGATCTCTAGTTATACACAGTATAAAAAAATTAGCTCACACCAGGGGCCCTAAGTAGCTCATTTATGCATCACTGAGTGAACTTATCTAAAATGGGCACTGAAATAGGGTATGTGAATAACACCTATCTATTCACATTTTACTGATAATGTTCTCAGCAGCAAGCCATTAGGCTAACAATAAAGAGACTAGACATGGGCCATGCTTTTATATAATCTAGTAGAGAGGAGGTGATTTAAATAACCCAATTTTATTTTAAATAAATAAGTACTCAGATTGTGGTAAGTACTAGAAACACAGAAACAGGAAAGTGTAATAGGAAATAATGAGTTGAAGGGGAAAGAAACTAACTCAAATAAGGGTTTCTCTGAGAAGCAATATTTAAACAGAGACTAAAATAAATAAAGGGTAGATTAAGTGTTTCAGGCTATGAAAACAGCATCTGCAAAGGTCTTAAGCAGGGAAGGCCTTAGAAAATTATAAATTCAACCTGTGTTACTGGGCAAAATGAACCCCAGGTGACATGGGCTGGGGCTAATATAGACAGAGAAGCAGGGGTCAGATTCACATAGCCATAATTATCAAAGTAAAAACTGTGCATTATGGGTATGCAACATAATTGAACGACAAGATAACCTGGACATGTTATCTTTGAATATATGTATCCTGATTTACTGATGTCACCCCATTAAAAATAAATAAATAAAATTTTAAAAAAACTGTGCATTTTGCCTTTGGGCTAAAATAAGATCATATTTATTTATTTTTGTTTTGGTTCAATGCATTATTCTGACTTTAATCCATAATATATTGGAGAGATCATAGTAGAAGTAAAAAGATATGGAAAGAAATCATTGCAGAAACTCAACCTTAAAAAAAATTTTTTTTTAATAAATTTTTTTTTAATAAATTTTTTTTTAGCATTTAGTACTAACTTTTCTTTCATTAAGAAAAGTTAGTACTAAATGCTATTAAGTCCTCAGAAGCAAGATGAAGGCAAGAGATGAGCTCTCCATTGCACAGAGATTTTATTTCTTGAGTTAGAATAGTGTGAAGATATCTTCCAGGTTTCCCTCCATTTATTCCCATCTATTTTATGAGCATTATTAAAGCTCCATATTTATTATTTCTTGCAAAAATCTTTAATTTTTAAAAAAATTAATAGAAATAATTTATTGACTGTCTGACAATGTGATAAACACTGTTTACACATTATCTCAATATCATTTTTGGTGGAACTGAGAGGTAGATACTATTTCCAATGAACAATGAGGAAACTGGGAATTGAGAGTAAGAACAATAGGTTTAGATAGCATAATTATAAATAATGAAGATAGTATACAAGTCCTAATGCCCGTGACTCAAAGTTTATGCTTTAAAAAAAAAACACCACCATATATTCTGTCTCTTTAATTTTTGAATTCACCCATTCCTTAAACAATTATTAATTGTCAGGCAGTGGTCTAGGCTTCTGAGATACAGCACCAAAAATGTTCATAGAAATCTCTGTCCTAGTGAAACTAAATATCCTCATGAAGATACAATGTAATAAGCAAAAGTGAAAAATGTATGGTGTGTTGAAAGGTAGTAAATGTTATGGTAAAAAGTCAAGCTTGGCAAGTGTCTATAGGGTACAGGGGGTTTGAACATTTTAATAAAATGGCCCTAGAGAGCCTTACAGAGAAGATGGCATTTGATGAAGAACATAAAAGATTCAGGAGATACCAAATCTATTGTCAATTCCAGTAATCATGAAGAGTCTGCTGCAACTAAAATGGAGTGAAGAAATGACACAGGAGGAGGGAAAAAGTTCAAGGAAAAATTGGAAAGTCCATATGATGGAGAATCTAAAAGCATTTGTACACACTTTGCCTTTTTAATAATAAGATAAATGAGAATTAATTGGAAAGTTTTATTCAAAAGAGGGTCATAATCTGATTTCTGTTTTAAAGTGATGGTTTTTTTTTTCTTTTATACTTAGAGGTTAGGAGGCAGAGAGACACACTCCCTTAGCATTGTAGTAAGTTTAGGTTCTGTGCCCAGATGTGGGTTCACTCCCACACGTGCCCAGACTGGGCTTCACCTGGGAATCCCCGTACAGGGTGATGCTCTGCCTATCTGTGGCTACTGCTCCATTACTTCACAACCAAGCTATTTTAGCACCTGAAGTGAGGCCATAGAGCCATCCTAAGTGCCCGAGACCTATTTGCTCAAATCAAAACATGGCTGTGGGGGGAGGGGAGAAGGAGAAGGGGGAGGGTGGAGAAGCAGATGGTTGTTCTTCTGTGTGCCCTGACTGGGAATTGAACCCGGGATGTCCATATACCAGGCTGATCCTCTACTGCTGAGCCCAGGGCCTGAAGTGCTATTTTGAGAATATGCTGAATGATGCTTGATGCAGTATAGCAAACACCTGTTTGTGGACAATTGCAATAATTCAGACGATAAACTATGGCAGCTAGTATTAAAATGCTAGTATGATAATAGCAAAAAGTGGTTCAATCTTACTGTAATTTGAAGATATAATCAATTGGAGGTAATGATAAACAGGTTCTGAGGAGTGATGCTCATGGAGTCTGAGGACTCCATGTTTTGGGTTTAAGCAATCTCATTGGCTCAATATTTAAAATTGTCATAATTTTAAATAATAGAGGAACATGATGAATATAATAATAGTTAAAATAAGGCTAAAGGAAAAAAATAGTTTGCATTCTGTAACTATAGCTCCTTTGCATTGTTGTAAAATGGCATTTGAACAGAGAAAACAATATATGGGTTTGGGGCATATTATCCACTATCCAATCTCTTTGACAGATTTACTGACTAAATGCGATAGGGCACTGGAGTGGAAAGAGAAAAAGAAAGAAATTCTGGAAGCCAAGATCTTAGATTTATTCCCTCCACAAAAAGGAGAGATAATATTTATAAAGTGAAAAAATGTGCCAAATGTTTTACTTGCATTATCTCATTCTCCCACAAAATCTTACAAAGTCGACATTGTTTTCATTTGTATATGTAAGAAAAATTATGGCACTGAGAGTATCGCATTTTTCATGAGACAGTCACTATGTGCACTGTAGAAACCTGGAACAAGCTATTTAAAATGACTGGGATTAAGTTTTCTGATTTTTTATATTGTGAGTACATGACTAGATAAAATTAGAATGGAAATATTTCTCTTATGCTTAGAATGTATGTGATTCCAAAATGTGAATTGACCCCAAATATCTTTATTTTTTCAGTGGGCATAGAAAGTTTAATAGATATCTGTTATAATGTTACAACAAAGTCTCAGTTTTCCCTAAAATTGAAAGGGACTACTACTCTCAGAGTATTTCTAATGAATATACAGAGGGAAAGTATTTTGGCTCATTTAATTTTGTAATATCTCTCACTTGTACGTAATTAAAATTCCTTTTTTGCCCATAGGAATAGTGAGGTAGGTATGCATTAATTCATGTCATAGTACAAGAACAGGCAGCAATAAAACACTGGCATTTTCCAAATTGCCAGTATAAAGAATTGTCAGAAGAACATGCGTATTATCTTCAAATTCTCCAAGGGGTTAACCTTTATGTTATCTGTTAAATTTGAATTATGTATTAGCTTCTCATATTTCCATATATAAAACTTTGTACCTTGGTCCTGTTCCCCAGGATGACCTTGATGCAATCAGAGATAATAGTGTTCTTTACGAAAGACATTAATCAATAACTTTATAATGTGAAGACTATGAATATTTAATAGCTTGAGCTTGAATAATTCAAATTTTGTATCACTAAGAAATAAAGTTAGTTGACTGACTAAGATTCCTTTTTCCTCCATATTTCTATTATATTTACTACATCTTATTTGAGAAGGGCATGAAGTTATATATGTTGATTACATAATGCATCTTTTGCTCGTTTTTTGTGTATACATAATTTGCATTTATTTTTAGTTCCAAACAAGAGTTCATATAGAAAGAAGTAGCCTAAATTCATTAAAAAATACTCTATTAAAAATATGCCTTACATTTTTAATAGGTGAAAGCATCATAACTTTCAAAATAAAAATATAGAAATATAAATGCCTAATAGAATTATACTGAAGTCTTAAAAGGGGGAAAATAAACCATAAAAATTGCAGATAAGATTGAAATCATATGTATAACTCATCTGAAAAAAGGCTATTTGGAATTTCATTAAAATAGAATATCAATATGAAATATGTAGGAAACTTATTAACAAATAGTAATATATGTATATATACATCTACTATATGTATACATATATTCATCTAAACCATTTATAGCCATTGTATACTAAAAAAATTTTTTATAAGCTTCAGGATTAGTTAATTCTGTTTTTATTTTTTTTGTTTTTTGTTTTTTTATTTTAACAGAAGCAAATTACATTTGCCTATGGTAGAAAGTAAATGTCAGCTATAGAGCTGATTTATATAAAATCACAAAAAAATACTATTCCCTTAATTAATGTTCCAAGTTTTTGGTAAAATACTAATTAAATCATGGATCTGAATGTGTTGTAGGAATATGAATATACAAATAAGAATCATAGTTCACTAAAATATTTTATTTGTATATAAATATTGACTGTGTTTGTGAAGATACTCTGAGTGTGTGAATTACATATAGAGAGCCAATTGTGCATGCATCCACTAATTCTTTAAGCTCAGGTAGCTAGAAACATATGTAAGAAGATATATATAATTTCTGAAATAGATACATATCAGTAGTTATTTTTCAAAAAAAGTGAAAATTACCTCTAATTTACTTTATTCTGAGTTATTCTTTTGCCATCTGAAATTGTAAGTTTGTATAAAGCTTACTTATTTTTTCTTTCTCCCTACTAGATTATATATTCTTCAGAACAGAGTTCTTTTTTATGTTAGTAGGCTCATATACCTTTATTGGACTTGGCTTTGACAGAGACCAAATAGAATAGCATTGTTGTATATGCAGGTATTTGTTGCAATTAAAATAATATTGCAGCCATGGCAGGTTGGCTCAGCGGTAGAGCGTCGGCCTGGCATGTGGGGGACCCGGGTTCGATTCCTGGCCAGGGCACACAGGAGAAGCGCCCATTTGCTTCTCCACCCCCAACCCCTCCTTCCTCTCTGTCTCTCTCTTCCCCTCCCGCAGCCAAGGCTCCATTGGAGCAAGGATGGCCCGGGCGCTGGGGATGGCTCCTTGGCCTCTGCCCCAGGCGCTAGAGTGGCTCTGGTCGCGGCAGAGCGATGCCCCGGAGGGGCAGAGCATCGCCCCCTGGTGGGCAGAGCGTTGCCCCTGGTGGGCGTGCCGGGTGGATCCTGGTCGGGCGCATGCGGGAGTCTGTCTGACTGTCTCTCCCCATTTCCAGCTTCAGAAAAATACATTAATAATACTACTACTAATAATAATATTGCATATCTTAGTTTTGGGCAAAGGGAACTTGCAAATAACAGAAAATTACCAGGCCCTCTTAATAGATGCTGGAAATGTAAATAAATGAGATGAAAATAAAAATAAGAGAAGACATTTGGAATATAGATGTTAAAAATTAAATTAAAGAAAAAAAATTAAAATAAGCAGGAAAAGCACTGGATATAGAATCACTGTGGTTCCCAGGAACATGATTTCAGATGTTCACTCCATATTTTGCAGTAATGTGTCTCTCCAGTAAGCTCCCAGAGGTTACAAAGTGCATTTCCTGGTTCAGAATGTCCTAAGCAGTTTCTCTTGTGGTACTAGGAAGATTGGGGTGGGGGGTGAGAAGAAAGAGAGTGTATATTTGTCTGCATGTGTGTATACTCGTGAAACAGAACAGTACAGAAAAAGTTCCATCTTCTTCACTTATGTCTACTTCTATTATTGAAGAGTGAAACCAGACCAAAAAATAGATTATCTGTTTTGTTTGTTTCCTTATTTTATATTATGTGGAAAGTTGAAGCTGAAGAAGTAAATTAGCAGATTTATCTGGGTAGGAGGACACATGCTACTCTCTACAATGTTACCTTTATAAAGTGGAAGAGGAAATCAAATACAGGGCTTCCAATAAACATAATCAATAAAGACAAATATGACCCTTTGTAATAAAAAATAATCTATGCACCTGGGGATTTATCTTGTTGCAGGCTTTAGAAACTGGCTATGGTTTTTGAATCATAATGTGTATAAAGGAATTTTCAAGCCATCTCCATACGGCCTAAAATTATTTTATTTATTATAAGAGAAATGACTAAGACAAGTCATGTAGTAAAAACAGATTTATTGTCTCTGCTGTTCACCTGTGTTATTTCTCCATATATTACCATTGATAATATATTATCCATTCTTCACAGCAATGGCTTTGCCTTTGTAAAATTAAATATCTCATTGTCCTTCTACGTCCATTTTGCATTATAATATTTCTGAGCAGACTTTTATAGTTCTTTCAAAGAATTATAGCAGGTCTTTAAATAAAAAAAGTTAAAGCAAATATCTTAGACTCAGTCACAAATCCTCTTTTATTTTTAATTGGAATTTTTAAGTAAGATATTCTATTTTTAAGAAGAAAAATATGTGATGTCTCTATGGTATTATCTGAAGCTCATTTTGTCTTGAATGAATGCAAGACTAGACTAGAAACAGTCTAAAATAGACATTGTGACAAAACCAATGAAAGCAAAGCTAAGAAAAAAATTACATCTTTTTTATTCTATTAGTTTAATCTATACTATGCTATAATTATATATTAATCACTTTCAAAGCTCTGATACTTTCTTTGAGAAAACTTTCAATTGTATTGTGAAATTATTTAAAAATGTAACATCCACATACATTTGAATGAAATTGTTGGGTCATAGGTATCACCAATAGATAATGCCAACTTTCCATTTTTACTACCACATTCTTTTTTCATCAGTAATACATGACTTGTCAGCTCTATTAATTTTAGTCACCTGGTGGGTATGGTTAGGTTGTTTTTCTCATGGTGACTATGACTTCTCTTTCCCTCATGATTAATGGGAACCTTTTCATACATTTTCTGGCAATTGGATATCCTTTTCTTTTAAGGGAACTCATGAAGCATCTTGTCCACTTCTTATAGAATTTTCTGTACTGCTTACTGATTTCTAGAGCTTTACAGTGTGTCCGTAAAGTCATGGTGCACTTTTGACTGGTCACAGGAAAGCAACAAAAGACGATAAAAATGTGAAGTCTGCACCAAATAAAAGGAAAACCCTCCCAGTTTCTGTAGAATGAGGTGGCAGCATGTGCACATGCGCAGATGATGATGTAACACCATGTATACAGCGGAGCAGCCCACAGCCATGCCAGTCGAGATGTGGATGGTACAGAGAAAAGCTCAGTGTGTTCTGTGGCTCACTAAATTCAAATCCATGACCAAAGTGCAATGTGAATATCTGTGCGTTTATAATGAAGCGCCACCACATAGGAATAACATTACTCGGTGGGATAAGTAGTTGAAGGAAACCGGCAGTTTGGTGGAGAAACCCCGTTCTGGTAGGCCATCAGTCAGTGATGAGTCTGTAGAGGCTTTATGGGATAGCTACCTAAGGAGCCCTAAAAAATCTGTGTGTGAGCCCACATTGAACTGCACTGAATAGGTATGAAACTGGGGGAGTTTTCCTTTTATTTGATGCAGATTTTACATTTCTATCGTCCTTTGTTGCTTTCTTGTGACCAAAGTGCACCATGACTTTATGGACACACTGTATGTATTCTTCTTGGTATAAACCTTTGTCAGTTATATGCTTTGCAAATATTGTTTCTCAGTTTGTGACTTGAATGTTTAAGACAGCTATAGATAGGTATCTATAGCTATATTATGTGCATGTTTGTGTTAACTAATTGACACAATACCATTTATTGAACAGACCAGTCTTTTCCTACTGTTATTTATCACATTTCCATATGTGTGAGTCTGTTTCTGTACCATTGATTTCTCTATTCTGTAACATTGATTTCTGTACTTATCCTCAATCTAAACAAATCTTTCTGATTTATTTTCTAATAAAGTGATAGGTATTAGATTCATCCACCAAAATTTTAATTATTTTAAATTATTGCCTTTGCATTATTTATCTTTTATATTTTAATATATATTTTATAATAGCCACAAAAAGAATCCAATTGTCAATTTGTTTGTGATTGAACTAAATGTCTAAAACAATCTGAACAAATTTACACATAATAACATTGAATCATTAATTGCAGGAATATGATATTGTTCTCCATTTATTTAGATCTTTTCAAGTATATATCAATAAGTTTTAAAATCTTTAGTGCAGAGGACTTATATATTAATATAAATATATTCTTTGCTTCTTGATTTCACTGTCAATGATATCTTTCCTTATGATTTGTTTCTAGTAGTATACAGCAGTGATCCCCAACATTTTTTGGGCCACGGACTGGTTTAATGTCAGAAAATATTTTCATGGACCAGCTTTTAGGGTGGGATGGATAAATGTATCAAGTGACCGAGATAAGCGTCAAGAGTGAGTCTTAGATGGATGTAACAGAGGGAATTTGGTCATTTTTTAAAAATAAAACATCGTTCAGACTTAAATATAAATAAAACAGAAATAATGTAAGTTATTTATTCTTTCTCTGTAGACCGATACCAAATGGCCCGCGGACCGGTACCGGTCTGTGGCCTGGGGGTTGGGGACCACTGATATATAGTATACTATATAGATACTCAATTGATTTTTGCACACCAGCTTATGTTCAGAAATACTGGTAAGTCTACTTTATAAATCTAATGGTATATCAGTAGCTAATCTTAAATTTTATCAATCATATATGTTCATAATTATATATATTTTTTGCTTACATTTTATTTTTTACCTATTTTACTGCCCATATATTCTAAACACAGTCTACTAGAGAAAATGGTAACATGGTTTCCTTGTCTATTCCTTTGTTTAAAGAAAAAATATATATAATTTTAAATTGGTATGATTCTTTTCCCCTGGATTTGTAAATATCTTTTATCAGGTTGTAGAAATTCTTTTCCTTTACGAGTTATTTTTTATTAAGATTGGTAAATAAAGTTAATGTAATGTTTCATTGGTGTTTAATTTTATGATCACAAGTTTTCTTCTGATATAGTCATCACTGTGAAATTATATTGGTAAAGTTTTGAATTTCAAAGCAGTCCTTCATTTTTGGGCTAAATCCAATATGTTCATGATAACTTTTCATTCATATATATTGTTCAAAATATTAAATTTAGGATTTAGTCATACCTGTTTATAAGAGAGATTGACCTGAGGTTAGCAAGTGTTTCTTCTTCTTTTTCTTTGATTGTGGCAGAGTTTATATAAGATTAATGTTCATTTTTCTTGAAAATTTCAAATTATTCACCAGAGAAAGACATTGATCTTCTAATGGGAGGTTATTTTATCAGATATTAAATATTTTTTTTTTTTTTAATTTTATTTTATAATTTTATTTTTTTAATGGGGTGACATCAATAAATCAGGATACATATATTCAAAGATAACAAGTCCAGGTTATCTTGTCGTTCAATTATGTTGCATACCCACTACCCAAAGTCAGATTGTCCTCTGTCACCTTCTATCTTGTTTCCTTTGTGCCCCTCCCACCCCCTATCCCTCTCCCATTCCCCCCTCCCCCCCGTAACCACCACACTCTTATCAATGTCTCTTAGTTTCACTATTATGTCCCACCTACGTATGGAATAATACAGTTCCTGTTTTTTTCTGATTTACTTATTTCGCTTCGTATCATGTTATCAAGATCCCACCATTTTGCTGTAAATGTTCCGATGTCATCATTTCTTATGGCTGAGTAGTATTCCATAGTGTATATGTGCCACATCTTCTTTATCCAGTCATCTATTGATGGGCTTTTTGGTTGTTTCCATGTCCTGGCCACTGTGAACAATGCTGCAATAAACATGGGGCTGCATGTGTCTTTACGTATCAATGTTTCTGAGTTTTGGGGATATATACCCAGTAGAGGGATTCCTGGGTCATAAGGTAGTTCTATTTTCAGTTTTTTGAGGAACCACCATACTTTCTTCCATAATGGTTGTACTATTTTACATTCCCACCAACAGTGTATGAGGGTTCCTTTTTCTCCACAGCCTCTCCAACATTTGCTATTACCTGACTTGCTAATAACAGCTAATTGAACAGGTGTGAGGTGGTATCTCATTGCCGTTTTGATTTGCAATTCTCTAATAGCTAAAGAAGATGAGCATCTTTTCATATATCTGTTGGCCATTTGTATTTCTTCCTGGGAGAAGTGTCTATTCATATCCTCTTCCCATTTTTTTATTGGATTGTTTGTTTGTTTGTTGTTGAGTTTTATGAGTTCTTTGTATATTTTGGATATTAGGCCCTTATCTGAGCTGTTGTTTGAAAATATCATTTCCCATTTAGTTGGCTTTCTGTTTATTTTGTTATCAGTTTCCCTTGCTGAGCAAAAACTTCTTAGTCTGATGTAGTCCCATTCATTAATTTTTGCCTTCACTTCTCTTGCCATTGGAGTCAAATTCACAAAATGCTCTTTAAAACCCAGGTCCATGAGTTGAGTACCTATGTCTTCTTCTATGTACTTAATTGTTTCAGGTCTTATGTTTAGATCTTTGATCCATTTTGAGTTAATTTTTATACAGGGGGAGAGACTGTAGTCCAGTTTCATTCTTTTGCATGTGGCTTTCCAGTTTTCCCAGCACCATTTATTGAAGAGGCTTTCTTTTCTCCATTGTGTGTTGTTGGCCCCTTTATCAAAAATTATTTGACTATATATATGTGGTTTTATTTCTGGACTTTCTATTCTGTTCCATTGGTCTGAGTGTCTATTTTTCTGCCAATACCATGCTGTTTTGATTGTCGTGGCCCTATAATAGAGTTTGAAGTCAGGTATTGTTATGCCCCCAGCTTCATTCTTTTTCTTTAGGATTGCTTTGGCTATTCGGGGTTTTTTATAGTTCCATATAAATCTGATGATTTTTTACTCTATTTCTTTAAAAAATGTCATTGGAATTTTGATGGGAATTGCATTAAATTTGTATATTGCTTTGGGTAATATAGCCATCTTGATTATATTTATTCTTCCTAGCCAAGAACAAGGTATATTCTTCATTCTCATTATATCTTTTTCGATTTCCCTTAACAATGGTTTATAGTTTTCATTATATAAGTTCTTTACATTCTTTGTTATGTTTATTCCTAAGTATTTTATTTTTTTTGTTGCAATCGTGAAGGGGATTATTCTTTTGAGTTCCTTCTCAGTTGTTTCATTGTTGGCATATAGAAAGGCTATTGACTTCTGTATGTTAATTTTGTATCCTGCGACCTTACTGTATTGGCTTATTGTTTCTAGTAGTCTTTTTGTGGATTCTTTGGGGTTTTCGATGTATAGGATCATATCATCTGCAAAAAGTGATACCTTTACTTCGTCTTTTCCGATATGGATGCCTTTTATTTCTTTGTCTTGTCTGATTGCTCTGGCTAGAACCTCTAGTACCACATTAAATAAGAGTGGAGAGAGTGGACAACCCTGTCTTGTTCCTGATTTAAGGGGGAAAGCCTTCAGTTTAGTGCCATTTAATATGATGTTAGCTGATGGTTTATCATATATGGCCTTTATCATGTTGAGATATTTTCCTTCTATACCAATTTTGTTGAGAGTCTTAAACATAAAATTGTGTTCTATTTTATCGAAAGCCTTTTCTGCGTCTATTGATAAGATCATGTGGTTTTTGTTCTTTGTTTTGTTGATATGGTGTATTACATTAACCGTTTTACGTATGTTGAACCATCCTTGAGATTCTGGGATGAATCCCACTTGATCATGATGTATTATTTTTTTAATATGTTGTTGTATTCGATTTGCTAGTATTTTGTTTAGTATTTTAGCATCTGTATTCATTAGAGATATTGGTCTGTAGTTTTCTTTTTTTTTGCCATCCTTGCCTGGTTTTGGTATGAGGGTTATGTTGGCCTCATAAAATGTGTTTGGAAGTATTGCTTCTTCTTCAATTTTTTGGAAGACTTTGAGTAGAATAGGAACCAAGTCTTCTTTGAATGTTTGATAAAATTCGCTGGTATAGCCGTCAGGGCCTGGACTTTTATTTTTGGGGAGGTTTTTAATGGTTTTTTCTATTTCTTCTCTACTGATAGGTCTGTTTAGGCTTTCTGCTTCTTCTTGACTCAGTCTAGGAAGGTTGTATTTTTCTAGGAATTTATCCATTTCTTCTAGGTTGTTGAATTTAGTGGCATAAAGTTTTTCATAGTATTCTACAATAATTCTTTGTATATCTACGGTGTCCGTGGTGATTTCTCCTCTTTCATTTTGGATTTTGTTTATATGAGTTCTTTCTCTTTTTTCCTTGGTAAGTCTTGCCAAGGGTTTGTCAATTTTGTTGATCTTTTCAAAGAACCAGCTCCTTGTTCTATTAATTTTTTCTATAGTTTTTCTGTTCTCTAATTCATTTATTTCTGCTCTGATTTTTATTATCTCCTTTCTTCGGCTGGTTTTGGGTTGTCTTTGTTCTTCTTTTTCTAGTTCCTTAAGGTGGGAAGTTAAGTGGTTCACTTGGGCTCTCTCTTGTTTGTTCATATATGCCTGAAGCGATATGAACTTCCCTCTTATCACTGCTTTTGCTGCATCCCATAGATTCTGATATGTCGTATTGTCATTTTCATTAGTCTGTATATATCTTTTGATCTCTGCACTTATTTCTTCTTTGACCCATTCATTTTTTAAAAGTATGTTGTTTAGTTTCCACATTTTTGTGGGATTTTTTTCCTCTTTTTTGCAGTTGAATTCTAGTTTCAAGGCTTTATGATCAGAAAATATGCTTGGTACAACTTCAATTTTTCTGAATTTGCTGATGTTGTTTTTGTGGCCCAACATATGGTCAATTCTTGAGAATGATCCATGTACACTGGAGAAAAATGTATACTCAGTCACTTTGGGATGAAATGTTCTGTAGATGTCTATCATATCCAGGTGCTCTAGTGTTTTGTTTAAGGCCACTATGTCTTTGTTGATTCTGTTTGGATGACCGATCTAGAGCCGTCAGCGGTGTATTGAGGTCTCCAAGTATGATTGTATTTTTGTCAGTTTTTGTTTTAAGATCAATAAGTAGCTGTCTTATATATTTTGGTGCTCCTTGGTTTGGTGCATATATATTAAGAATTGTTATGTCTTCTTGATTCAGTGTCCCCTTAGCCATTATGAAATGGCCATTTTTGTCTCTAAGTACTTTTCCTGTCTTGTAGTCAGCATTATCCGATATGAGTATTGCTACACCTGCTTTTTTTTGGATGTTATTTGCTTGGAGTATTGTTTTCCAGCCTTTCACTTTGAATTTGTTTTTATCCTTGTTACTTAGATGAGTTTCCTGTAGGCAGCATACAGTTGGATTTTCTTTTTTAATCCATTCTGCTACTCTGTGCCTTTTTATTGGTGAGTTTAATCCATTTACATTTAGTGTAATTATTGATACTTGTGAGTTCCCTATTGCCATTTTATATCTTGCTTTCTGTTAGTTTTGTGTCTTGTTTGATCCTTCTCTTTCGTTTTTCTATCTTTTGTTTTTATTTGGTTGTATTCCATACATCTTTCCTCTGTTGCTATCTTTTTTATCTCATGTGCTTCTGTGGTGGTTTTTTCAATGGTGGTTACCTTTGAGTAATGAAAAGGGTCCCTACCCTGTTCATTGTAGCGAACTATTTTGTGAGTACTTTTGCACTCCATCGTCCTTTGCTACTGTTAATCTCCGTCTTCTCCCCCTCTTTCTTTTTGTTGTTGTCACAGTTTAAATTTGGTTTTATTGTGTTCTTCTTGGAGCTTTTACTTGTGGCTCTGTTTTTTTTTGTTCTTTGTATCTGATTGGAGAACCCCCTTTAGTAATTCCTGGAGTGGGGGTTTTCTGATGATAAATTCCCTCATCTTTTCTGTATCTGTGAATGTTTTTATTTCTCCTTCGTATTTGAAGGATAGCTTTGATGGGTATAGTATTCGTGGCTGAAAGTTCCTCTCTTTCAGGACTTTAAATATTGGGGTCCACTCTCTTCTAGCTTGTAGAGTTTCTGCTGAGAAATCTGATGATAATCTAATGGGCCTTCCTTTATATGTTGTATTCTTCTTTTCCCTGGCTGCCTTGAGAACTTTTTCTTTGCTGTTGGTTTGTGTCAATTTCATTATGATATGCCTTGGAGTAGGTTTGTTGGGGTTAAGAAAACTTGGAGTTCTGTTTGCTTCTTGAACTTGAGGCTTTATTTCTTTCCACAGGCTTGGGAAGTTCTCATCAATTATTTGTTTAAGTATGTTCTCCATTCCATTTTCTCTCTCTTCTCCCTCTGATATACCTATTATTCTTATGTTATTCTTTTTGATGGAGTCAGATAATTCTTGTAGGGCTATCTAATTTTTTTTAATTTTTGAGTCTCTTTCTTCTTCTCTCTGTTGTGCCTCAAGTTGCTTGTCTTCTATTTCACTAATCCTCTCTTCTATCTGACCTGTTCTATTAGCTAAGCTTGTTACTTCATTTTTCAGCTCGTGAATTGAGTTTTTCATCTCTGTTTGATTTGTTTTTATAGTTTCAATTTCCTTGGACATATATTCTTTGTGTTCATGGAGTTGTTTTCTGAGCTCCCTATATTGCCTTTCTGTGTTTTCTTGTATATCTCGGAGGATTTTTAGGATTTCTATCTTGAATTCTCTGTCATTTAGCTCCAAGGTTTCCAATATATTAAATTTTTTCTCCATAGATTTTTCCTCATCTAGCTGTGTTACCTCTCTTTCTTTTGTATCCATGATATTCAATTTTCTCTTCCTTAATGGCATCTGAGGGTGGTTTTGTTGATAGTATTAATGAGATTTAATAAAGAATAAAAAGTTTAAAAAAATAAAAAAATAACAAATCGAAAAGAGTTGTTTTTTTTTAAAAAAAATTAATAATGAAATAAAGAAAAATAAAATAAAATAAAAATTTTTTAAAAAAGGAAATTATTCCCCCCCTCTTTTTTTCCTCTCCTCTCCTCTCCCCTCTTTCTTGAGAAAATCTTGTGGTGGACTGTGAGTTATAACAAACAATGCCTGTGATGGAGGGCCTGAATTGGGGAAAAGTAATAAAGGGGCAAAAAAGAGAGAAAGAAAAAAAAAAAAAAAGGAAAAAAAAAAAAAGAAAAAAGAAAAAAAAAAGAGCATATGGACCCACAAAAAGCAAATAAGGAAAAAATTTGGGTCAAGAATAAAATGATTTGCTTTTAGGTGTTGGTTTTCTAAGAGTTATGATGAGAGGAATAAGAGGAAAATGGAAAAATGGGGGGACAAATTAAAAACTTACTATTGTATTTAGTGGAACAAGAACTAGATAATATGGAGAGCCAGGGATGGGAGCACTGCTAGTGAGTTAAAAAGGTGAAGTAAAAACCCCCCAAAATGCCACAAACATAGGTTTGAGTCCCAGATAAGATAATTTGTTTGTTATTGAGGTTTGAATGAGAGGAGATGTAAAGGAGAAAGGAAGAAACTAATATAGAGGGAGAAAAGAAAGAGAGAGAGAGAAAAAAAGAGGGAACCACTAAAAGAAGAAAAAAGAAAGGAGAGAGAGAGAGAGAGAGTTAAGGGTTTTGGAGTGCAACCCTCATAGAGAGAAAGGAAGAGAAGAGAAATGATAATGGGAGATGTAACACTTATGGGTAGTGTAGTTCAGGGAGAGGAGAGAGTAAGACCGGTAGAGAGTTAATCGGCCAAATTGGAGGAGGAAAAAAAAGTCTCAAGAATGAAGATAAGAGAAACAAACGAACAAATATAATAAAATGGGATAGGTTATAAAGTCTGCAGATTATTCTTGATTTTGAGAGGTTATCTTCTTGCTTTTTCTTTTCTCTCCCTCTTCCTGGTCGGTGACTCTGTACCCCGGGTTCTGCCCCTTTGGCACGCTCAGGTAGAGGTTTGCAGTTGATAAGTCTCTATGGCAATGTCATGTATTGTGCTTTATTCTCGTTGGGAGTCGAGGCTCATTAGCATTTATAGGCTCCGACAGTGAGAGAGTCCGTGTTCCTGGAGCCTTTCTCCTAGTCTTTCCTTCCTCAATTAGTAGCCTGATAGTCCAGGTATGGGGTTGCTGCTGCCTCTGCCTGGATAGTAAGAGGCTCAAATTGCTGGCAACTCCCCACTCTATTTCCACTCAGCACAGGGCTCTGGGTAAGGCTCAGTCAGTCAGAGCTGCTAGCATAATCAGGCGGGCTTTCCGCCCACTCGAAGACCTCTGGCTCTGCCACTCTATCCGGTAACACAAGCGGGCGCCCACTTCCGGGGCGCTTGGAGGAAACTCTCACTCACTGTCTGCAACCAGGATATCCGGCCAGCAGTCTCACGCTCTGAGTGAAACCCCCAACCGCAGGGAAAAGTTGCAGCGTTGGAATTGAGTCTCGCTCCGTCCCCGTGTGCGGCTTTTGCAAGGCGCTGGGGCGGCCCGAGATTCCGCTTTGGCCCACACAAAGGCCCCTGACTCTGCCCCTCTGTGCGATAACACGGGCGCGCACTGCCGAGGCACTCGGAGGAATCGCTCACTCCTTATCTGCGCGCGCAAACCAGGATATGAGGCCGGCCGCGCTTCCCTCTGAGTGAAACAGCCTCCAGCACGGAAAATCTCCACCGTTGGGATTAGTTCTCACTCCCTCCCGTGCATGGCTTTCCCAGGGCGCTGGGGCTGCCCAGAGACTCTGCCCTCAGCCCACAGAAAGGCCTCTGACCCTGCCTCTCCGTGGGGCAACACGGGTACCCACTTCCGCGGCTTAGGAAGAAATCTCTCTTCCACTAACTGCGCACCGACCAGGAGACCGGGTAAAATGGCCGCTCCGCTTGTCTTTCTTTGTTTGGGTTTGGCGCGAGTGTTAGCTTGTATTGCCCGGGTTGCCACAGGATCAGATTTTCCTCGGCTTGGATCTCTGAGCCACAGCCTGGTTCGGCCGTTTTTGCTGCGGCGGCCTGGATCTATTCACCCCCTTTGCCCGCCTCAGTTTCTATATTCACAGTTACCAGAAAAAGCCGCCCTGTTTAGGTTAGTGAGGAAGGCGGAGCATTTCTTACTCCCTATTTCCTTCGGGGTTTGGTTATATATTTAGCCAATTTTTCACTCAATCATACCTTTGGGTGTATTGCGAAGAATCTGGAAGCTCCAAGTATAGGTTTTTCTGTTTCTGGTTGAAGATCTTGTTGAGTTTTGGGGGAGATTTATCGGTATCGCTTCCTACTCCGCCATTACTCTGACGTCATCCCGAAGTTACTAGATATTAAATTTTTTTTCAGTGGATATAGTATTATGTGAAACCTTTTTTTTTAAATTACTTTTAATCAGTGGTATGTATGGCTTTGTTAAAGGATTTTTCTCAACTTTTGTAATACCTATTTCAAAATCTGCTTATCTTGTTGTATATTTGTTTAAATCTGAATGTGACAGAATTGAAATAGCAATAATGTAGATCTATACCCAATGCTAATTCTAGAAAATCCTTCTTAATCCAATTCCTTTAAAATGCTCCACAATTCATTTCACTTATTCCCAGGCCATTGTGTTTATTTCTGTCTCATCATTTAGGAATTATTTGATGCATATAAAAATGTATACAGGCCCTGGCTGGTTGGCTCAGTGGTAGAGCATCGGCCTGGTGTGCAGGAGTCCCGGGTTTGATTCCTGGCCAGGGCACACAGGAGGAGCGCCCATCTGCTTCTCCACCTCTCCCCCTCTCCTTCCTCTCTGTCTCTCTCTTCCCCTCCCGCAGCCAAGGCTCCATTGGAGCAAGGTTGGCCTGGGTGCTGAGGATGGCTCTGTGGCCTCTGCCTCAGATGCTAGAATGGTTGTGGCAGAGTGAAGCCCCAGATGGGCGGAACATCGCCCCCTGGTGGGCATGTGGGGTGGATCCCAGTCGGGCGCATGCGGGAGTCTGTCTGACTGCCTCCCTATTTCCAGCTTCAGAAAAACACAAAAAGGAAAAAACAAAACAAAAAAAATGTATACATAGCCTTATTGTATGGTGAGCATTAATTCAGGGTTATCATGGCAGATCACTAACAATTTATAGGTATTTTGAAATATGTTTTTGACTCCTGCTTTTACTTGCACAAAATAAAAGTAAAATAATATGTCTTTAGAAGAGAAATGTGAAATATTATTTAACATAAATTTTGGGGTAAGTTCAAGTGATGGTACAGGTTCTTTGCATATCAGAAAATATGAGACAAAAGATGTCATCTATACCACTTGAGGTTAACATTAAAGAAAAATCCTATGACATAGTAACAGAAATATTAACAAAAATGGAGTTGAAGTGTGTATACATTGGTTCCAAAGATTCTAATATTCCCCATAATATCAATAATTAGATAAGAACAATATCATTATTTCTCCAACACTAAAATAGTAATTAAAATTTAAATATAGTAATGTGAAGAATCCAGGTCCCATTGACTGGCTACTGAAGGGTCCATTGCATGAGGTCTTACCAAATGAGCCAAAGTGCTGCCTTATACCCACTCTAAACCTGCAAGAGCAACTTCTATCGAGATTATTAGTCATAGGTATTTGCTATTGCCAGCTATTTTTATTTTGGTCAATCATGTGATTATAGAGAAGCACAGCATTATCACTCAGATATGATACAATATAAAACCAGAATGAAAATTCAGAGACTGTATTCAGAATATGGAAAAAACAGTCTATTTGTAATTTTAAGGTACCTATAAAACACACTCAGCTCTCACAAACGTAGGGGTTTCATCAGTGTATGTCCTTGCCCTGTTTCATGACAGTTCAGTTACTGTTTAGCCTTCAGTTCATATGAGGTTGGATTTTTTTTTTAGTAGTATCAGGTAGTTAAATGTGCTGACCAGTGTTACTTCATTTTTTTTTTCTCTCCTGAAGCTCACGACAATGGAATTATTTCTGCAGAGTCTATACAAAGTCACAAACAAAGTCACTAGACTGGAGCTTGTCACCCAATAATAGACTCTGTCATTTATGAGTTCTCACTTTATGGCACATAGAAATGCTTTCACCTGAACCATTAATGAGCAACCGGTGTCCTCAGGATAAATCTGCCACTGTGTTCTGCATACAATGACAGTTCATCTGACGGGGAGAGTCCCAGTGAGAAGAGAGCAGCTTCCATCCCGTCCCCCTCTGCCTAAGTATATGCATGCCTGGGTAGGATGAAACTGCTTTCTTACAATGTTATTTATTGGAAGCTGTATCTCCACTGCATTTTTTCACTAACAATTTAACAATTCCTCTTACAATGTACTTGCCGCAGTGAACAAAACACTTGTCTTCTGTGGAAACTGCTATCAGTAAAAGAGGGTTAATTTCCTTCATGCTGATTCTAGATATGAGTATCTACAAGCCAGGCATTCTCCTGGCACTTTTGCCCTCATTGGTTCATTTAGTCTTGGGCAGATTTAGAGGATGGATATCATTATCTCTTTTTTAAAAATGCGCTGGTCACAAACCTAGTATGTAAGAAAGTATACCTAGTAACTATTCAACTCTGATTTTTCCTAATTCCAAATTCTCTGCTGTATATAACTTAGATGTACAACTAAATTATGATAAAATAACATATTCATAAGTCAGCTTAATACCTCAAAAGCCCATTTGTTCTCTGTTGACTCCATTCACCCAAAGTCGTACCATTTATTCTGAATTATGTATTATTAAATCTCTTCCTTTTAAAATCTACAGCATATATATGCATACAGGCATAGTTCGTTTTTGTAAATATATAAATAAATTATGTACTTTGGGGGGCTTGCTTTTCTCAGTCATTTTATGCTTTTGAGATTTATCCTATTTGAGATTTATCCTATTTATCCTAATTTCTATGCCATTGTTGATGGGCATTTGGGTGGTTTCCAGTATCTTACTATTATGAACAAGGCTACTTGGAAAATTCTGACTTTATGTCTGTAGAAGCACATGTATAAGATTTTTTTTTTTTTTTTTTTTTTTGTGGCAGAGGCAGAGAGAGTCAGAGAGAGGGACAGGCAGGAAGGAGAGAGATGAGAAGCATCAATTTTTTGTTGCAGCTCCTTAGTTGTTCATTGAATGATTTCTCATATGTGTCTTGACCAGGGGGCTACAGCAGACCAAGTGACCCTTGTTCGAGCCAGCGACCTTGGGCTCAAGCTGGTGAGCCTTGCTCAAACCCGATGAGCCCGCGCTCAAGCTGGCGACCTCAGCATCTTGAACCGGGGTCCTCTGTGTCCTAGTCTGATGCTCTTTCCACTGCTCCAATGCCTGGTCAGGCCACATGTACAAGATTGTCTCTAGAGTATGTAGTAATTGGTGGGAATGCTGGGTCATAAAATAAGCACGTGTCAGCATATTAAGGACAGCCAAATATTTTCCAAAGTGGCTGCATCAATTTGCAATAAAAAAAGCAGTTGCTCAGCAGTTACTGAAGGTGTCCCTTGCTCTATATCTTCCCCAATAATTTGTGTACCTCAGAATGTTTACCAAACTGGTCATGAGGTTTGATTCACCTTTCTCTGCTCTTGAACATCCATTTTTTATTAATACATCATTTTTTTTTGTAAAATCCCTGTTCATATATTTTATCAATTTCAAATATTGTTAGTGGTCTTTTTTTTTTTTAATTGATACATATGCATGAACACACACATGGACATACACACATTCACTTTCTCACTCAGGTACCGTGAAAATTCCTCTGGATACTAATTCTTAGTGAGGTATTTGTGAAAAATGTCTTCCAATTTGAATTATCATTTTATTCATGGTGTCTATCGATGAACAGAATTTCTTAAATTTACTCAGTTCATCTAGAATTACTTTGTTTCCTATAATTTGTGGATCTTGTTTAAGACATCCTTCTCTAAGACCATAAATTTATTCTATTATTTTAAAAAAATATATAAATTTTATTTTCATACTTAAGTCAAAGATAAATTTTCATTTATGTTGTGAATAAAGTATTCACCTCCTTTTCATATAATCATAACTATTTTTACCCACCCATTTATTTGTCCATCTTATCCTCAGGAATGCCTAAGCAGTGTCATAAATTTAATAACCACAGGCACATGAGTATAATTCTGTTCAGACTGAAACTTTGATTATATAAAATATATACATCAGATTGGAGTGTACAGTCACATTTGCAATCTTTAGTGTGTTTATAAAAATATCAATTTTGTAGGCCTTCTTTAATATCTTAAGTTTTACTTTTCCAAGAAAGACCATTTTATTAGATTAGAAAAAAAGATACTTTTGGCCCTGGCTGATTGGCTCAGCAGTAGAGCGCTGACCTGGTATATTGAAGTGCTGGGTTCGATTCCTGGTCAGGGCACACAGGAGAAGCAACCCTCAGCTTCTCCACTCCCGTTTCCCCTCCTTCAGTCATGGCTCGAATGAGCAAGTTGGCCCCAGGCACTGAGGATGGCTCCATGGCCTCATCTCAGGTGCTAAAATATCTCAGTTGCTGAGCAACAAGTCAGTGGCCCCAGATGGGCAGAGCAAGCAGCCCCAGACAGGGGTTTCTGGGTAGTTCCCAGTTAGGGCGCATGTGGGAGTCTGTCTCTCTGCCTCTTTGCTCTCACTTGATTAAAAAAAATAATCTAAAGTGCTGAGATATTTAAAATTACTCAACCTGATAAATATAATAAAAAATTGTCTGGAAAATTAATATTTATATGACCCCAGTTCACATTTAAAACAAAAAATATAACTAGTTATAAACTTTGTTCTCCTCTTGTGAATAATTTCATGAATAAAATGTTCATCATTCTAAAGATAGATATAAAATTCTAATAAAAATTAAAGGTTTTATTCAAAATGGTGAACGTTCTGTTGCTATTGTAGATAAAAGATACTATTATATAACTGTATTTTAGAGTGGCAATGTATCTCAAGGCCTACCCTTATTTCTCTAAGATATTATGACAAAAAGGGGATACTTATGAATTAGCCTTTAATTGCAAATCAATAGACTTTGATGGAGGATAGATTAACCTCTTCAAAGCATTCTTTCCAGCCTTAGAAACTCATTATGGTGGCAGAAAGTATAATATTTACTAATAGGAAGTGTTATGTTTATTATAAATTATGTCATTTCTCCCAAATTTAAGAGTAATAGATATTGCATTAATATACAGAGGTGGGCAAAGGTAGGTTTACAGTTGCAATACAAATAAATAGTACAATAATTAATAAATAATAATACAAGAATAAACATACCTACAATTGTAAACTTACCTTTGCCCACCCCTATATATAACTTTCTTTTTTAAGATGCTTTTATATTATGCACATTGTAGTACAATTTTGAATCCCTTTTGAAGAAGAAAAAGGCATATGATTTCATTTCTGTAAAGTACAATTTTATCAGTAAACTTGCAGGAAAAAATTACTGAATGATAATGAATAATATGTTGTGATATATTTATGAATTCAGGAAATCATTTGATTCAGGAAAATATGAATGTCCTGAAATTTAAAAAATGTTAGAATAGTGATGAGTTAGTAGAATAGTAGAGATTGAATCTCTTTTAAATGGTGGTAAGAGCGATTTCCAATAACTCCTCCACTATGTATTCCTGCCATAGTATAGAAGAAAGGTGTAACAAGGACAAGAAGGAGAAAGATGACTGTCCTTTTTGACCTAGAGAAATTAATAGAGAAAGAGATTGAAGATATAGAGACCAATTCTCGTATTCCTGCTACCTCAAAACCAGACCAGAAGGTAGGATCTGGGGTTTTAGAGCAGCCTTGAATGAATGAAGAAGCTGGGAGCTGTTTGATCAGGAGTCTGAATAACAGCATCCTGGAGCATAGATTTGGAGTAGAGAGCTGATGTGATTGGCAATGGGAAAGAATAGCCAGATGAACTTGAAGCAACCACTTGAGCATTATTGCAACCACTTGACCTGTACATTATTTAGTGGATCTAGCATTTTCTTTATTTCCTGCATGGAGACAAAATACCAGGAGCACCGATAAATGGTGGAGGTTAAAACACTCTGGACCGAACAGTTTCTCTGGATTGAAACTTTAACATAATGAATGACAAATATTGGTGATAGTACAGCACTCCATAAACCAGATGGGACTAATTAGAGTTGAAAGACATCCAATCAAGAGCAGAACAGCACAGATCCCTGTCTGTAAGCAGGGAGAAATCAGTCGTTGCAGCTGGGATCTGAGGAGTCCTGCTTTCTACATAAACCACTGAGCCTCAATCCCACTTACACTTGGAACAGTGTATGAAAGTAAAGTTAAAGGCTGAGTATTGATATAGAGAACACTTATCTAGTCTGAATAACAAGACAATTTCATTGAGCTAAATCTGTCACTGTGAAAGACAGAATCATGGTTGCCCAAGAATATCCATGGTCCAATTCACAGAACAGGTGAAAATGATACAGATAAATTAAAGTTACAGATGAATTAAGGTTACTAATCATGTGACCTTATTAAAATAGGGAGATTGTTGAATGATGCAGGTGTGCAGAATGTAATCACAAGTGTCCTTACGAGTGCAAATGTGAGGCAGAGGTCAGAGCAATGTGAACTAAGAAGGTCCCGACCCACTGTAGTCTCCTCTTTAGAGCCTCTGAAAAAGATCACAGCCCTGCCAATATCCTGGTTTTAGCCCAGGAAAAAATCCAACCTATAGAACGGTAAGAAAATAAATGTGTGCGATTTTAATCTTACTAGGTGTGTGGAAATTAGTTCCAGCAGCAAAAGAAAACTAATACAATGAGATTAAATAAAAATTTTACTTCATGCTTTTTTTTTTTTTTTTTTTTGCTTCTATTTCCCTGAATTCAATGGTGGAAAGTTATGGTAACAAGTCAACTCAATTATACAGTAGTAGAAAGAAATACCATGTGAAAATATCTGCCACTCCGTCAGGGAGCTTTCAAAAATGGAAAGAAGGGCACATTTCTTTAATGTTTTCTGATAAATCATTTTCAAGTACCTAATGTAACAAGTTTTTTTGTTACAACTTTTAAAAATATGTTTTTAGTCTGTCCTCTTCAAAGTCTACTCACCAAATCTACTACTCCTACTATCTTTACCTTCAGGCTTTTTTCTGTTAAGGCTGGAGATCAATTTTTTATTGATCTTTCTTATATCCAATCAGTTTCTAAAACTCATTTCTGATACTGAACAAACTGGATTCTCTTCCAAGTGTTTTGGCACTTATATGTATTTTTAACCTTTGTAATGTGTTTATTGTTTACCCAGCCTTTAAATGTAAAACCTTGGGAATATTCTTGACTGGTAACGTTCTTCTTCCATGCCCATCTAGTCTCCAGGCCTCGTGAGTCTGGTGTTGTTTCCCCCCGTCACCTTTGCCACAATCTTAAATTATTCTTATTTCTTATCTAGACTATTGCAATAACCTGTTAGTTGATCTCTGTTATTTTATTTCCCATACAGACATTTTCATGCTCCTAGTAGGCTTCCCTTTCAAAATCCTATTTTCGATATTAATTATTTGGATGTTGTAATTATATTTCTGCCTACTGACTCCAAGCCACTATCAGTCCTCTACCAATTACAGGATTGTGATCTACTCATGCTATATTCATTGTCACAGCGTGATGTCTAATAGAGCTTGGAAAACTTCGTATGCCAAAAATGTGTAAATAAATAAAAGCCAAAATAGCTGAAGCCAGCAGTGTTCACAATAATAGATCAGAGAGATAATACAAACTTGGCCAGTAGTCCACTGCAAAGGTAAATTAGAGGAATCCTTGCCTCTTCATCTCCTGTAACTGAAATTGCTTTTATCACCATCAGTCTTATTGGTGATTACATCCAAGGATTTTTGACAAATTCAAATTTGACCTATGCATTAAAGCAATGATTTTTAACATTTTTTCATCTCATGGCGCACACAAATTAATTACTAAAACTCTGCGGCACACCAAAATATATATAATATTTTTTGCTGATCTGACAAAAACATAGGTATAATTTTGATTGATTCACACTGGACGACTATTGTGTTGGTTGTTATTTTATTTTTTTTTAGTTGACAGTCTAAGGTAAAAGAGGTCAGTGTCCCTGACTAAATATTCAAGTATTGCGCGTTTTACAAATACTTGGGCACACTGATTGAATATTGCTGCATTAAAGGACTGATATAATTAGAGGCTGTTGTTAATAACCTAAGAATAAGGAAATTAAAGTTAGTATTAAGAGAATACATGCTTTGTCCAATGACCTCTCTATAGCTTTCTATTATTTAATGGATAATTTTTTAGCAATTTTATTGAAAGCATTCAGTTCACCTAATCTGTGAATACAGACACTGATAATGGCCTACTGATCATAAAATAAAATTATTGACATTCTTAAACTGATGTTAACTCCCTTAGAAGGCTTTTCCCTGTGGGAGGTACAAATAGGGAAAGGGAAGCAAAGCAGCTCACCATTTGTTTCTGCTCTTCACCATTGTTCTCTAACTGATTACTCTCAACGGGTAATTTTGTTTTCTTCTCCAAAGTTCACTTCTTTTTTTCCACTTGCTGTTATTGCTGTGTGCTTCATGTTTGATTAGTGTAATTTCTAAAAATTATGGCACACTGTCTTACGTGGAAACTAGTCAGTCTGGCCCTCTTCCAAACGTAAAATGGGTCCCCATTTTTTTCCCCCTCATTTCTTGATGAGACCAGAAGAATAAGACAATCGTAAAATGGTTGGCTTCTTGTTATAAAACTCTTTCCTTTTATAAACCACCGTGTTCCAAGAAGTGTTATCCTATCTCTCTTATTACTTTATTAAGCACCAACATTAATATGAAGTAGTGGTAAAACACACGTGCTTGTGATAAAAGAACTGAAGTGTGCAGTGGGAATGTAAGCATTCTAGGTCACTCTGCGCATGCTCCCTGAAAAAGGGAAATGAGCAATGTGCTTCTACTTGGGCAATTTTCAGACTCCACACTTGTGTGAGGTGACTGTGAAAAAAACAGAAAAGCCATTTCTATCTATGCGTACGTTAAATGCTGTTGTTTACCAGTGAAATAAGTGAATGTGGCGTGAAATAGACATTTTTTAAGGTTTTATCCGTTGGATAAAGCTTAGCGCGATTTCGTTTCCATGGAAAAAGCTAATAAAGCAGTGAAATCAAAGGAACGTGGTTTTGAAATTCCAGGTTTTTCTCATCTGTTATGGTAACCCTGCGGCTGCCTAATTCAGCTCTGGTTGTGGTTTTTAGAAACGACTTATTGCTGTTGCTCTCTTACCCTTAGAAAAGTATTATATATTGATTGAGAAGTAAAATAAAATAAAAGAACATTCTTTTAGTCCTATTATGAGCTAACCCCTCTCCAATGTTAGGCCATTCAATGATGAAGATGTGGAAACTTTCAAATGTTAATATCACCTGTCTCCAAACTTCAGAAACAACATAATTGGTCTTCAAGACTTGCCTTCTAAGCTACAAATCAGTGATCTTTCACTATATAAAGTGATGCATTAGTTTCCTTGCAGTGCCATAACCAAGCATGCATTGAAAACGAGGTGGCTTAAACAAAAGAGGTTTTTCTGTTGCAGTCCTGGGGTCTAGAAAACCATGATTAAAGTTTCAGCAGAACTGTTTCCTTCTATAGACAGGGAGACTCTATTTCATGCCTGTTTCCTAGCTTCTGGTAGTTTGTTGGGAATCTGTCACCTTTCTTGGCTTCTGCTGCATAACTTGGGTCTCTACCTTTATCTTCACAAGGTGTTCTCCCTGTAGGTGTATCTTTCTGGCCAAAATTTTCCTTTTGAAAGATTCTAGTTATATTGAATTAGGGCTGTTAATTAAAAATTGCACCAGACAAGTTGCACAGGCAAAGGTTTTATTCAAGATTATTGCAAGAGTGGTCAACTACTGTAGTATACTAGGAGGGGGATTGAATGCAACTCTGCTGAAACAATGGAAAGATAATTTTTAGACTTTCAGATGAGCTGGTGAACAAGTACTGGAGGATGTTGTGTATGTGTATGTGTGTGTGTGGGGGGAGTTGGCTACTATGATCAGTCCATCTGTGTTTGCTAACTGGTGGTCATTTCAGTCAGGCCCCAACCTTCTCAAGGAGACTAGGAGATACAGGTCCTTAACTCTCTTTCTTTCTTTTTTGGAGAGAGGCAGGGAAAGAGAGAGAAACAGGAACATCAAGTTGTTCCTGCATGTGCCTTAACCAGGGAATTGAACCAGCAACCTCTGTGCTCCAGGGCCACGCTTCAACCAACCAACCTATCTGACCAGAGCTTAATATTTATTAATTTTTAGAAAAACAGGGGAGTAGGAAAGGAAGCATTTGTTGTTCCACTTAGTTGTTCATTCATTGGCTGCTTCCTGTGTGTGCCCTGACTGGGGATCGAACCTGCTACCTTGTTGTTCCAGGATGAAGCTCTTAACCTACCGAGCTAACCAGCCAGTACCATCTATATCTTTCTTGATTACATTTGAAAGGATGGCTCTCAGGTCTTAGAGAAAGACATTCCTGTGTTGTAAAACTGGCAAAAGGCTGGGAGATGTACATATCAAAGGGGCAGAAAAATAATTCACAGTTGCAAGTTTCTAAAGTAAATGCTCTATAAAAAGGGAGATCAAGGAGCCCAGAGTTATTAGGAAGATGCCTGTTTAAAGTTTAGTCAAGCTAAGGAGAACTGTTAAGGCCTCATAGTCAGAACCCACCCTAATGACATCATTTTAACTTCATTCCCTACATAAAGACCTTATTTTCAGAAATGCTCACATTTTCAGATACTAGAATACTGAGGTTAGAATGTCAATATACTTTTGGAGTTGTGGATACAATGAACTCAAGTACATGTATAAATACTAACGACTAAACAAGAAGCTAAATATTCCATGAAATTTTTGATTTTTGAAATAATGTGGTTACAGTTTATTAGCTTCAAATTCAGTTTTGTAACAGAGAAGTAAATTTAATTGTCAAATTTAGAAGGAATTTCTGATTTCCTCTGATGTATTCAAGTAAAAGTTTTATGAAAGGAGTAATAACTGGACAATAATGGCAAGTGAGTAAAATGTTTCTCCATTAATATTGAGATGACAAAAATAAACTGTAAAAGACAATTTATGAAAAACATAAAATGTTGGGTTTATTATTATATTAATATGAGTACATCCTTATAAAATAAATTTAGCCAAATAATTTTTTAAGATGAAAAATGTAAGCAGAAATTAGGGGATATTTCAAAATGAATATGAAGCGATAAATTATCCTCTAATTTTTGTGAGTAGTATATAATTAGTATTTTACATACTTGTATAATTATGATTATCAAGATCATGTAAATTATTTATTTTATGTATTTTTAGTTTTTAGTTTTTATTCAGTGAGAGGAGGGGAGACAGAGTCAGACTGCCACATGCACCTGACTGGGATCCACCCGGCAAGCCCACTAGGGGGAAATGCTCTGCCCATGGGACATTGCCCTGTTGCTCAGCAACCGAGCTTTTCTTAGCGCCTGAGGAGGAGGCCAGGGAGCCATCCTCAGTGCCTGAGGCCAACTCGCTCCCATTGAGCCATGGCTACAGGAGCAGGGACAGAGAGAGAGAAAGAGAGAGAAGCAAGAGGGAGAGGGATGAAGAAGCAGATGGGTGCTTTTTCTGTGTGCTCTGACCAGAATCAAATTGGGACATCCACACACTAGGCCAATGCTCTACATCTGAGCCAACCAGCTAGGGCCCTAAATTATTTCTTAGGTATCAGATTTCCAAGCTCTTCCCTTTGAAAAACTATGTGTATAACAACTGTGAATTATGTTAATCATATACCATATGATTACCAGGAAATTTTGGACAACATAATATTGAAAGCTATTAAAAAAAAAAAAAAAACAAGAACAAATGCAAAAGAAACTTATAATTTTTATATGGTAAGAAAATGAAGCAATATTGAGAGGATTGTAATTCTGCAAAAATAACTTGAATTTGTTTATAACAAATATTAAGGCTAGCTGGGAAGTTTGAGAAACAGCTATGTCATGAAAGAAGAAAATATGAGATTTCTTAATGAATGATGGACTTTGGAACTGAGTTAGTAGTATAATTTCTGACTATTTCCTTCCATCCAATGTATGTTCTGAGCACTTAGAGCATATTGACCTCTAAAACCCAATATTGTCATCTTTTCCCATCAGTGGTCTTCTGCAGTGCTTGGTAGGTAATTTAGGAACTGGCAGCTTTTCCAGATGTAGAAACACAAGGTATGAGCAATCACTATCATATGTTTGTGCATATAATTCTAGTTTAATTGATATCATAATTACTGTAGGACTAATATATTTCTGGACTTATTTTGGAATGTGTATGTAGAGTGCAAACCTATCTGAAGTTGAGTTCATTCCATGGGCCCATAGACTTGAGCTGAGTTCATGGTCTCTAATTTGGAAACAATATGAGTGTTGGGGAGAACAAAGAAATTTATTCTCTACTCTTCTAGTTTCTTCTGGCTGGCTGGTTTAAGAGTTAAATTAACACATGACAAATTAACAGGAAAAAAAACAAATTTAATTTCATACTTACAGAGGCTGCATAAGAACATAAGGCCTGCAGACAGGCAATCAAGGCAGATGTCATTCTGGGTTAAGGAGAAGTGGGGAGGGGTCTAGGACTTTGAAGTGGAGCAAACAATTTACAGAAAGATAAAGAAGCAAATGTTTGGTAAATAAACATTTGTTGTGCTATGCAGAAACAGGGAACAGAGGGATGTGAACTAATAGATATTGCTAAGCTCCCCCAGTAACAACACTGAGCTCATATTTTTTGCAATTATATCTGGTGATAATTCTTTTCCTGGACCAAGCCCTCAATTTAAAGTCTTTTAGGCATTTAAGGGGGAAGTAAAAGCTCTTCAAGAGTCTTCTGGACCTCAGTTGTCATCAGCTTAAAATAATCTTTATGTCAAAGTGGCACAATCTGAGGAGACTCGTTCTGAACCTCTAAATGAGATACTCTCTTAAAATTGATAATTCCAGTATTCCTTGGAGGCTAGTTTTGCTGTAGTGGTAAAAAGATGTTGATAGACATATGGAGATGAGTTGAAAACTAGAAATAAATTATTTTGTACCCCTCTGTAACCTCAGGAAGTTAATCATATTTTATTTTCCTGGATGTTCACAGCAGAAAATAATAGCATTGAAGACACAAATTAAGTTATATGCATGGCATTTTAAAAAATAATAAATGTATTTACCATTAAAATGAACATTTTGTAGTGAAATTCATGAACTATTAAAATATTGAAATGAATATTAAAGAAAAATTATCTTAGTGAAGGAGCTTATAAAGTCATGTAGCATAAACACACTAGAAACAAATACACTATTTTTCATGATCTCCACACACTTAAATTCAAAATTTTGCTTAACATACTGAACTCTTAAACATGTATTCTATTAATATTTATAATACCTTTGTCACCCCTTCTCATGTTTATGCTAAAAGTTGTTAGAAATTTTATCAAATGTATGGCTTTAGATAACTGATTCTCCATTAATAAAAATAGCAAATTTTTCTGAATGCTTATTATGTAAAAGGCATGATTCTGACACCTTTCCCAGTAACTTAACTCTTACTGTTTTATATGGATTCTTATTAATGATAAAACTGACACATGGAGACTTTGAATGTCTTTTTTAAGGTCAAACTTCTAGTTAATATCAAATACCAGGCTCACCTCCAGGTAATCTAACCATTTGTTATGGCAAGAATTCTTCCACATTGCTCACAATGATGTTTCCGAGTATAACACACTCACATACAGACATCATACAGATTTTGGAAACACAACCTACCTAATTTCAGGCAAATAGAGCACCACAGGTCATCTTAATCTTGATGATTCTTAATATTAAGTCACCTCATTATGGGCTATGACAAAACAACACATCTTAGAATGTAGTTACAAGCTCCTACATGCAGCTCTGTAGTTGTCCCTCAAAAAAGAATAGTGTATATGATGGTGTAATAGAAGTAAATGAAGGAGAGAGTATTATAGAGTTAATCCAACATCATCTGGAAGTGGTATTTAAAATACTATATATTGTTTGCCACACAGGATACATTCTTATTGTCCCTGAAAGGGCATTCCCACTCTATATGGAATTCATCAGTGAGGCTGACTGTTACACTCTGGCTTTTTTTTTTCTTCTAGATTTAACCAAAGCAGATCATCAGACAGCTTTTGGAGGGAATGACACTGGTAAATCTGGATATTTATCTCCTTGACTCAGTTCCTATGGGGGCACAGTTACAAGCCAATTACTGCCCAGATCCAAAGGACAGATTATGTTAGCCAGTTGTTCTGATGCAGTTTATCAGTGTGTGCCAGTCCTGGCTCCCTTATGTGTTTCCTGAGAGCTAGTGGTGTAAACAGAGCCCTGCTTTTATTAGCTCCAAGCACCGCATTAGCCTTTGTACTTTCTATACCCTGGCTATATCTCTTCAAGTCTCCTTCTATGAAACTCCCTCAATTTGCAAAATTTGTATGTGTCATCTATTTCCTGCAGGGACCCTGAATGATACTCATACTATAATGGAAAATAACTGAATTATGAAATCAATTTCATTTTTTGAGCCATATTTTTAAAGCATTCTGGTCTAATATTATTTAAAACTGCACTTTTATTTATTACAATGTGTAATAGATCAAATCATTTTCAGTGAATAGCCACTCTTATTCCCCATTATAAAAATACTCTTATGAGAAGAACATACCTCTGTGAATAATGTATAGACCACCTTTTGGGCTTGACTATGTAATAAGATTCAGCTAATGAAGTATCAGCAGATGTGATGAAAGCAGAGCTTTTAAATATTTCTGTAAGTTGACCTATTGTCCTGTGCTTCTGTTTTTATGGTGCTAAGTAAATGTCTTGGGTAGCTGCTACTCCCAGGAGAATGAAGAGACATGTGGAGCATACCTAGACCCAATTCACAGGGTCTGGAAAGAGTTATATAAAGAAAGACATGTGATGGGGTTAGCATAGTGACTTTAAAGTACTAGTAAAGACTTACTACTGATTTGGAGATGTAATTCTATAAATATATTTTTACTTAATTTTTCACCTATTAGCTTGAGATGAAAGGCAACTTCAAAGTCATATTTAAATCTTCCTAAAATTCCACAAGGATAATCTATAATTATTATTTTTAATGAATTGCAAAGTCAGTATACTTCACAATATATTATGATTATTGCCTATGCCCTGAGGATGTCAATGGTAAATGCATATTAATTTCCTAATGAACTCACGCATTCCACTGCTGTTCAAGCTGAAACAAATAACTAATTAGAAAAAGGAGGGTGGCATACTCATATCTTACCTTAAATATCTGAGGTCATTTGAATACTATCTATAATAGTATGTATCAAATTTCACAATGTTATGTGTTTCCTCCTATTTGGTTTAGCAATTTAAAACATTTCTCTGTAGGCATTTCCTAAGTGTATGTCTAATGCTATGCTACATTTTTCATCTTTAAAGTATACTAGAAAATGGTCTCTGCTTTCTAGAAAGATCCAATCTATTTTGGAATTGAGTGGATATTTACAATTTATGGTAACAGATAGGAATCAGTAAATGAATACGAGCTGTGAAAGCACAGAGGAATACATTAATATATCCCTTAATATTACAATCTGATTTGAATGGCACCCATTATTTTTGTTACACTCAACTTCACGTTGATTATAACTGTTCTACAAAAACTAATTACATTATTAAATTATATCACCTTTGCAACTTCTCAATTTTCCTTAATAGAGTATTCTAAATTACAGTAAAAATAGGGCAGTCAACTTTGAAATGCCTAATAGGTATGTAGAGCAATAACAGTCCCTAATTATTGAAACTCTCCCCATCCTGGAACTGAATTTTTGTGGAGGAAGGTTAGTCTCACTTGTCTAGGATTAATATTAATTGATTTTATGGTTCTTAGCCCTTTCTTTGTATTTCTTTACAAACATTACATAAATTTCTTCAAGTATTCATTGAATGCTACTGTGCCCCAATGACAATATAAAACCTTACAAGACAGATTTGGTAGATATGGTCTTCCCATAACAGTTTGTATTCTAACAGAGTAAACCAATATTAATATATAATATGATCTTTTGATTACATTTGTGAAAATGACTAGAAACACTAAGAACATTTTTCTACCAGTTTATTTTTCACACTTCTTTATCTTGTCTTCATTATATGTATTATTTCACTTATTCACTATACAAATTTTTTCAAGTTTTTTTCTGTCATAAGCACTGTTCATTTACCTCCAAGGAAAAAAATATGACACTTTTTATTATTACTAATTTTTAGAGGGGGGGAGGAGAAGTGGGAAGAATCAACTCAGTAGTTGCTTCTCGTATGTGCATTGACAGGGCAAATCCAGAGTTTTGAACTTGCAACCTCAGCATTCCAGGTCAATGCTTTATCCTCTGCACCACCATAGGTCAAACATGAGAAATGACACTTTTTAGCTATTTCCTGTCTCTGTGCTTCTCTTCAAACTTCCTTCAGCCTTGCTGACTCTTTTGATCAATCTTCAATGCCTAATTCATAACACCTCTCTTTTTTTTTTCTTCAGCTTTCCCTGGAGATTACTCTTACTAAAGCAATCCGTGGCCAATGATTTTCCTAGTGTGTAAGCACTCTGATTTTTAAAACCTAGGCTATATAAATCCCAGCATATTAGATATCACTCTATCCTTTTGTTTATGTTTCAAGAAATCTCAAGAGAATTAAAGTACATGAGAGAAAAGTGTAATAAAGATAGCTTAAATCAGCTCTGAATTATATAACATTAAATTACTTATAAAACTATAGTAAAAGCAATGACTTAAGAACAAAAAATGTGTTACCCTTAGTCAAATATTCAAAACATTTTAAGGAATGATATGACTCTTTTTTTGCATTCTACTTTAACTATTACCACAATTTAAAACATTTGACTACTAACTCCTGGGAATAATTGTTCATGGTGTGTGTGTGTGTGTGTGTGTGTGTGTGTGTGTGTATGTGTGTGTGTGTGTGTGAGTGTGTATGTGCATATACATATGTATGTATATACCAAGTAGTTTTTAAATTTAATAGTAAATAGGTATAGAAACTTTAATTTTACATCCCATAATGATATACATTCTGCCAAAAATTTGCTGAAAATGCTACACTCAGTATTTTTCTCTGAGAATAGAAATAAAAGTATTAAATGTAAATCACTTCTATTAGAGCATAACCAAGAATAAACTGTAATAATGATTTTGTTTCATATAATGATTATGTTTTTTTCTATATAACTTTTAATAAGATAAAGATATTTTGAAATGCCCCAAAGTAATGATTGGCTCTTAAGAAATATTTTGTTGGTTTTATTTTTCTGATAGCCTTTGCCCTCTTTGAGCCTTGGATCTTAGTGCTTCAAGGAAGGTTATGCTGGTCATACTTCAAAAGGAAAATTAACGAGCTTTATGATAGGGAATGAAATTCAAGTGAGGGAAGGTAAATCCTACTTATTTCCATAGAGGTAGCTAATACCTATGCACTGAGGATGAGTCCCAGTGGGGAAGGAAGTAGTCAAACACAGATATACCATGTAGATTAAGGTGAAATTGCAAGGAAGAGTGGATCCTTTCCCCATCTGTGTTTTGGACTTCATGGAAGAGACAATGAACCAATATGTGTATGTTAGGTTAAAAAAATCTAAAAATGATGCTATGGCATGTATATAAGTGAGTCTCTTGACCTGGCTGTATGTCATGTTTAGAAAGGGATGCATGAGTTCAGAAAAAGAAGCAACCAGAGATAGAAACTGCCCCTACCAAAACCAAAATGAAACAGAAACATACCCTCTTTTGTCATATAATTTAGAAAGAATCCAGATTCCTCACATAAATGCAGTGTATTATGTAGCAGATATCTGAATTTGAGGCCAGCGAACCTGGCTGTATAAATGTAGAAAAGGGTAAGATAAATTATTCCTATAGTCTGCAAATAGAAACCCTATATTGGGTAAGGCATATATTTAAAGAAATAATGCAATCCACAGAACTGAGTAAAGAAAGGGAGAACATAAATGGACTTATTAGAAGTAAAATAAATAAATAAATATTTTTTTTGACAAAAGACTGGGCCCAGAGGTTTTTTTCTTATTTTTGAGTTCCATCAAAAACACAGATGTGATGCCAATTCTTCAAAAATTCTTTTAGAAAATAGGAAAAATATTTTCCAATTCATTTCTTAAAGCCAGTATTGATCTGATACCATAGCTAGAAATAGATATTACACAAATTATTGATTAGTATCTCTCATGAGTATAGATAATGAGTATAGATACATGTATGCTCAAAATAGTAAAAAAAAAAACCATTTAGCAATGTTCCTTCATAGGAAACCCAGTTAACCTAAGTAGTGGTAGCTTGGGGTCTGTGATAGAGGGTTGAGCAACTGGTATAGAATTTTTCTATTCTGATATCTGATGATGTGTAGGCAACTCTCTGTGAACATTATGAGAAAATGTTCAAGTTTGTATTCCTTTTCAGTCTTCTAGGATAGAGCTCAGTTGTTGCAAAGGAAGAAGTGCTATTGATAGCATTAATTAAATTTGATCCTTTATTTCTAAATTTGGAAAGACATTCAAGAATACAATATATTTAGGATCACCAGGACAAAGGGAAGAATGAAGATAATACAACCAACCTAAAATACTGACCCTAAAAGAACCAACTAATTCATAAAGGAAAAAAGAATTTAAATAAATTATGATTACATATTATACATTCAAGTTTTAATTCATATCAGTAAAAGTTATATTTGCGAGAAATTTCCCCATCTTCTAAAATTGCTCCACTCATTCAACACAGGGGTCTACAGTCCATGTTCTCATTTCCACTGTATTCCATGGATCTGTAGTCTCACACGTGCACATATACAATAGCACACATACATAATTTACACAAACATCCTCTTAGAAGACAACAAAATCACTTTCTTCTTTCCAAATTGGGAAGAGTGGTAGAAATTCACTAGTGCAACGCTAACCAGAAATTCCTAATTTATTCCAATTGTCACTAACATTGAAGCTAATAAAATAGTATTGACCTTTAAGGTATATTATGTCAAGCAGTAACCAAATTAACATTTTTATATATAGTTTAGTTATTTTAAAGATGTACTCTATAACTGAAATCACTCTGACACATATACTTGTATCCAGGACATCTTAATAAAAACCAGTAAAGACAGAAAATTTCAATACAATATAAATATTTTTAGTACTTATGAATTTTAAAAGTCATGTATTGGGAACAAAAAAAGAATTCAAACTTGTGCTGCTAGAAATATTTTTGTTTTTTGAGGTAAATTTTTTTTTTTTAATTTTTTTTTTTAAATTTTTTTTTTTATTCATTTTAGAGAGGAGAGGGAGAGAGAGAGAGAGAGAGAGGAGAGAGAAGGGGGGGGAGGAGCTAGAAGCATCAACTCCCATATGTGCCTTGACCAGGCAAGCCCAGGGTTTCGAACCAGCGACCTCAGCATTTCCAGGTCGACACTTTATCCACTGCGCCACCACAGGTTAGGCGAGGTAAATTTTTATTTACAGTAGAAAGAGATCTTTTCAGCAAGGAAAATTGATTAAGACCTAAAAACTCTTAAGATATGTAGAGTTAATGGTTTGACCTCTGAAGAAAATGAAAAATTTAAGATACATCTTAGCAAGAAAAAATAATTTCATACACTGGACTTGGGCTTCTCATATGCCTTCATTGCTGGCACATCCTTGAAAGGATGCATGCATTGGCTAAGAAATGTACAAAAAATGTAAAACTAGGTTTACAGTTATTCATATAAAAATGATATAGTAATTAATAAATAATAGTACAAGACTAAACCCTATTTCATGTACTTACAACTGCAAATCTATATTTGCCCACCTCTGTATAAATCATTTCTGCTTAAGTGCTGAGACAATGTATAGAAATTCTAAAATGCAAAAATGCTAAGTACATGTAATTATTCTTCCCAACAAAATGAAGACAATATAAGATAAAATGAACTTGGGAATGTAAACTTTGATGAAAATTATGGTGCTCATATATATCATATTTATTTAGTTATAAGACTTTTAAAAAAGTTATATTTTAAAAGTATAAGTAAACTTTGGCATAACAATATAAAATAATATTAAAAAACTAACAGATTTATAAATGTTATAAATGGTAGTAAATGATTTATATTTCTATTTATCTTATTTTTCATTTAAGAATTAAATATGTTTAAAATTTAAATATGTAAGTCAAAGCCATAATAAAAGTAAACTCAATTTCTGCCACAAATTGATATTTTTGGAAAAAGTAACTATGGTAAAGAAAAATACTACTTAGATTTCTTCTTTATTTAGTTCATTTTCTTTGGTAGTTAAACTGTGTTCTTTTGACTTCTATCAAATATGGATAAATCTTGGGAACTCTATTGACCTACTGATACTTTTAAAAATGTTTAACATTACTAGCTCTGTATTCTAGGACTCTATGGAATTTGATCTATGAAATTAGTAACCCTGCTTTTGTCTATTCTATTAATTACAATAGTGTATTTTACAGGCCTACCACTTGTCATACTGGAACATTTCAGCCATGTTGACCCTAGAATAAAAAGAAAGATGAGCTCCAGGCTTCCTTCTCTCTCCTGGGAAAGGCATCTGTCATCAATAAAATTTAAGTACTTTGTTCAAAGGCTACAAATTTATAGTTTTACCAAGGTCTTCTTATAGCTAAAATAATTTTCTCTATTTAAAAATCTACTTTGTAGGATTTTAAATTTTATTTCAAGATATTTTTCTTTTCAGTTGAGATTTAAGGTTCTGGTTTCAGAAGACACATTGTTCTAGGCACATTGTTATTATTTACTGCTTTATAATAAATATATCTGAATTGGTGGGGTTTTTTTTCCAATAGGTAAGATAGCTATCTATTCTCTCATCCACAGTAGTTGTTAACAACGAAATGAAGATTGAAATACTTCACTCTCGGGTATATCAAATGCTCCTGATTTTCCTTTTACATCACTGAGAGTTTATTCTCATTCTTCCGTAAATAAGACCTTTTTTTCCTCCACCTGTTAGGTCTTGCATCACCTCAAATTAAATTCTCATCTTTTCTGTCCATTTCAGCTCCCTGTTGAATATGCCATCAGCCTACCCCAGGTATGTTGCTATCCCTCAAGCATCTATCTACTGTGAGAGTCTCCTCACTGCACTCCAGATCTTACATCTGACTATCTTGGATATTACAGATATCATGAATTAACCTGTATGTATGTCTTTCCCAGAATTTCCTAACTCAGTAAATGATACTGCTGTTTTTCAACTTGCTCACAACTCAAAACTCAAAGTTATTCTTGTCTATTTTTTTTATCATATCTCAGTATAGACTAAAACAAATCCTGTTTGATCAAATTTTACAAAATCTTAAATCCAACCATTTTTCTACATCTCATATACCACCTCCCTATTCCAACCAAAATATCTCTCATGGAAGCATGAACAATACCCTACTAACTGGTCTTCATGGTTCATTGCAATCCATTTTTCACGCAGCAAACAGAGTGCATCTTTTAAAATGCCAATTAAATCATGTTATTCTGCTCCTTAAACTACCTTCCCAACCTCTCAGCCCACTGGGAATGAAAGCTAAAGTCCTTTCCATTGCCTGCTGTATCGTACACAATCTCCCTTCTCATTCCCTACCTGTCCCACTGGGCACTCTGCTCCAGACTCTCTGGCCACCTCGCTGCTCCTTACAGAGGCAAGGCATGCTCTGTCATTGGAGTCTTTGCATTTGTTTTCCAGATTGTTGGAAATATTCTCCAAGATAGTATTCTTCCTTACCTTTAGTCACATGTCTCTTAAACTCTCACCTCTTTAGAGCTATCTTCCCTTATCACCTTAGTAGATGAAAATTTAGTAACAAGATTTTGTCTCAGTGTTTGCAATATCTTTAGTCCTGAGAAAGAGACTGACTGACCCTGGAAAGCCAGGGGATTTTAGTAGTTTCCTGTCATAAATGTATTCTATTTAAAGTTATTTAACCTCATGCATTGGGGAAAGTGTTGGCAAAGGTCCCTGGCACTCACACAATTTTCTAAAAGAGTGATAATGATGTTACTTAATCACTTTTTTATTAGACACATGGAAGTTATGCCATTTTAGCAGCCTATGGTGACATTTATTACAAAGTAGAAGTTATCATATTTATTAAAATTATGTATTATATTTAGTTTACAATTCATTTCTGATTTTGGTGTTGTCAGAAATTCACAATTTAGGTTCTGCAGAAAAAGAATAGTAAATTATTTTTGAGTGTATTGCACTATATTGCAATAGACCCAATTTCTAGAAAACAAACATAGTCTTAGATCACAATGCAAAGCAACTCTTCAAATATTGGTTATTAACTTGCGGAATCTTTTGCATCTATGGAATGGTGCAGAATGGTGCCAGCTAATAAGCTTAGAACACAGGTGTAGCACTTTTTAAGGAAATTATAATGGTCAAATCAAGTATATTTTTAAGGAAATTTATATTAATTAGAAAGAGCATTATTTAGACACTACTAGATATTGATGCAAATAAACTTTAATCTATCTGTATATAATTACACACGACAAAATTTTAAGTTGACTTTTGATTTATTTTACTCAGCTAAGCACTTCAAATTTTTCCCACAAATAGTAAAACACTTAATAACTATTCTTTAACTCTTTCTGTTTTTCAATACATGTTAGCAATTCTAAAGTTTTCTTTGACCCACCTATAGTTTGCTGTTCTTAACTTGCTTAATATTTGAATCCCTTTTCTCATCATTTTTATTTGAAAATATTACTGATGACTTTGCTTATATGTTTTTGTTTACATATTTTCTGGATATTACAAAATCATTTTCTGATATCAGATTGCTGAAAATTTTTTCAACTTAAATATATTTAGCTTCTGTCTTCATGTGTAGCTTCTATTTTATAATTAAATTTTAAAATAAGAAACAGCTTCAGTGTCAGATAAAACATTAGTTATGGCACAATTCTGCTTACAAAGGATAAAAATATTAAATAACAGCTAATGTACCATCAGGTCCCCGAAGAATATACGCACACACACACAAATGTACACTACACACAAACAAAATAATCTATGATTAGACTGACCTGTGATGGCACAGTGGATAAAGCATTGAGCTGGAACACTGAGGTTGCCAGTTCAAAACCCTGGGTTTGCCTGGTCAAGGCATACATAGGAGTTGATGCTTTCTGCTCCTACCCCTCCCCCTCTAAAATAAGTAAATAAAAAATTTGAAAAATAACCCATGATTAAACTGTGCCCAATAATTAAAAAGAGCAACAAATTTTCAAAACCATATTATTGAAAGTTTAATTTCTTTCAAATATTTACAGAATTCATTCTGCTTTTATTTATTTTTTTGTTTTTTTTTCTGAAGTGAGAAGCAGGGAGGCAGAGAGACAGACTCCCACATGCGCCTGACTGGGATCCACTAGCAAGCCCACTAAGGAGCGATGCTCTGCACATCTGGGGCGTTGCTCCATTGCAACCGGAGCCATTCTAGCACCTGAGGTGGAGGCCATGGAGCCTCCCTCAGCACCAGGGGCCAATTTTGCTCCAATGGAGCCTTGGCTGTGGGAGGGGAAGGGAGAGAGATCAAGGAGAGCGGGGAAGGTAAAGAAGCTTCTCCTATGTGCACTGGTCAGGAATTGAACCTGGAATATTCACACACTGGGCTGACTCATTCTGCTTTTAGAAAGAATATTCTAACACCTGATCTCCAGTGTATTTTATTGATTGTATAAAACATTCAACAATATTTTTATGAATATTTGGAGAAAGTAGTGACATTTTCTCTTAGTTTGGTACATTAATTTTGTAATTTCCTAAGGTAAGTCTGAAATAGGAAACACAAAAAGACAAGATATTAAAACTTTTAGAATATGTGAGAATGTAGCAAGTTTACAGTGTCTAAACCCAAGGCATTAACTTTCTTTTATCTAATTGTAGAATATATTGCAGTATATATGAATTAGAATTCTAAAAAATATAAAGTAGCATGTGTTATTACCATTCTAATAAATGCATGGAAAATCATTCACAGATAAAATGGTTCACCTCATGGTCATGGCATGGTACATGGGCTGACTGTCTAAGGGATTCAGTAATCATTCCTTAAAACACTTAAAATCACAGTGGCCACAATCTAATATCATTAAAAGCATTTATTAAAGAGCCATGTACATGGAATTTTCTAAAACAAATAAAAATTCTGTTTTTCCCTTTGGCAGCTATAACTCCAGTCAGTCACTTATACCTTTCTATTTTTTTTTTTAAATTGTCATCTCATCCCTCTTTTTGAGGTGGCTACAGTGAGGCAGGCTTTGGACTGATGGACATATTCATGGGGATTACAATTTATTAAAATTTCAAAATTTTTTTGTGAATATTTAAAGGTATTCTTCTTTTAGTATTATGACTACAAATGCACAGATAATGATTAGCGTTTGGGTCTTTCACAGAGTTAGAGTCCAGTGATGGGCTTCAGGGGAAGGAAATTTCAGTTATACCGTATCCCTTTAGCCCCCACCCACCCATTATCATCCCATATTGAAGGGTACTATGTACTGTATGAATCCTCAGATTAATTTTAAAATATTTTAGGAGCTTGTCTATTGCCTTCTTGGGATTTCTCTCTGGAGTCTACTAGGAAGTGATGTTGGAGAAAACAAGGTTTTGGTAGGCACTTCTAGATCTGTGGCTTAATGACATCTTAATCATGATCCATTTTGACATGAATTCATATGTCAGAGGGATGGAATAACATTTATGAGGTCCCTTGTGGAATTTATTTCATAATTTTAAATCATAATGAAAATACGAGTTCAAAACAACTATTCTGAAATATTCTCTTATCCCATCTGATGGCCTCCTCCTCTCTTTATCCCACTGCTAAATAATCTTGAGATGATTATGTGATCTCACTGCATCTTCTCTCTCCTTTCTTGTAAGCCTACCCATCATTCTTATTCTTTTCCATGCCACTCCTCTATTTCAAATCAATCAGTTACTGATCATTTCCTACAGAATGAATTCTAAACCAGTGTATTTTATATAGTCTATTTTCATACTGTATCTGCTACGTGACATGCACATCAAATTATTCTAGTGATGGGTAAGTCACTGGGTCCTTTCCATTATAAATATGTAAGAATAGAATAGATATTTGATAAAAGAGCGATCGAAGGCATTACAGACTTTCCCTTTGCCTGGGGATATAGATGAAAAGAAGATCTGCATGCCTTTGGACTCACTCAGCCCTCTCAGGTGATTTCATACCTTTCTATGACAGAATTTCCATCTATTCATCCAGCATTGGACTCCCTCCCTCCTGTTTCTTTTTAATTGTGCTTTCCAGAATGTTGATTTAAAGCAAAGCAAAGAAATCTAAAACATTCAAAAATAAATCTAGACAAATAATGAAAAATGTCCTTCCTTTAAAATTTGCTATTCATTACTTCTGAGAAAGTGGCCTGTAACTGCTGAGCATAAACCTGGTGCTCTCCAACATGATACTGCTTGCTCAGTGGGCTCATGACGAACACAGCTAATATTGTTATACCAAAAGTAACTGAGCTTGTGAAGGAAAAGTCTTTGTCTAGATCAATTTCCTAATGCTATTTGTCAACCTATAAAGGCTGAGGTGGCATGTCAACTTGAGACTCCACAGTCTCTATTTTTCTCTGTGACTTGGAGGGTAACAATGACCTTTCATTTGTAATATTCTGTTCTTCCCCCTACTCCTGCCCTTCTATCTACAGCATTGCATGTAGTCACTCAGTCACTCTTAACCCCTAATTTTCAAATTCTTTCTAAAATTTATTCCCTATTGTATACAAACTAGTTAATTATTTTATTACTAGCAAACTTGAAAACATGATCAGTCTGTGTGTGCTACACTGATACAAATTTCTAGATTCTGTGGTAGTAATACAAACTTCAGTTTCAGGTCTACGCTTTTCCAAGATGGAGGTTGCCTTTTGAAAATATGTGATCTTTGCCTAAAGGTGTTAAGAATACTGGTCCAAGTTTATGGCAAGCCAGAGTTGTGGAGAATAAGTGCCCCTGAAGTGACCCTCATCCACAGACCAGAGGTTTGGACATAATTCTTGCTAATTAGTTGGAAGAACTCTGAACATATTTTATACTGTCCCCAGAGCACCTTCAGAGAAATTAACCTACAGGTGCACGCAGTGATAACTGGTTTGATAAATGCACACTTGATTGCTCGTTTTGTTTTTTTTTCTGCTTCTCATCCTCACTTCCCCACTCTCCTCCCAATGTTTTATTGGCTCACTTTCTGAAGAAACAAATTGCACTCAAATTCTTGTTGTCTTAGGTCTTCTCACAGGAGAACTCAAATCAGGAGAGTTGTAAACAAAAGAGGTTTGAGGAATGGACCCTAAGGATGGGATTGAGGGATCAGATCACTTGCTGGCCAGATGGTAGTAACGACTTCATTGCTAGCAGGAAGCAGGGTGTTGAAAAGCCCCAGCTTGCTCAAGTACCTCAGTTCCTAAGATGTTATTAACCATGTGAATTATAAGATATGGGTAGAAAGGTATCAACATGCTTAATAAATATTTTAATCACTTGAGATGTCAGGAATGTTATTCTATGACTCATGGAGTTGTCTGACTACCATAAAAGTAATCAAACCTTGACCACAAGAACCATTGTTCTACTGCAAGGTAGTAAGATCAATCAGAAAAGTTCTGCATAGTTTCTAGCATATCATGTACTGACTGATAGTGATTTGCAAAGACATTTCTTCTAATAACTATTGAGACAGAGATGCAGGAGTATTTCACATTCATCTGACATGGATGGTCATTTATATTAATGGCAGTGCCCAGGGACATATTTATTGTCTGCTGCACATATGGACTTTATTATATAGATGTCCCCCACACAATCACATGTGCCTACTGTGTTAATGATATACTGTGAATTGGACCTGGAGAGCAAGAAGCAACACACAGTCTGGAAGCCCACCATAAGGCAGATGTACATAAGAGGTAGGAGTTACATTGTAAAGGCTCAGAGGGCTATTGGGGTGTTTATTTTGGGGTATTTTTGTCTAGGGCATGGTAGAACATCCCACATAAAGACACTGTACCTTGTATCTCCTACAGAGAAAGAGTAAAAGCACTTACTAGGCCTCTTTAACTTTTGAAGAAAGTGCAAGGTACATTTTGGAAAATTGGGCCCATTCAGCAAAGGATTTGGTGGTATCTCTCAGTTTAAATGGGACCAGAACAAAAGATGCATGTGCAGCATGTTGATGTTGGAATATAAGAAGACACTAGCCATTGGTTCACTTGAATTATGAGATCCCATTGTCCTGGAAGTATCTGTAATATGAAAGGATGCAGTGTAGAGTTGCTTACAAGTCTTCATAGAAAAGTTTGAGTGGCCACTCTAACCACTTAGGGTTGTGGTGTGCAGTCATGCCATTCACAATTGAGAATTACTCATTATCTGAAAAGCAGCTTCAAGCCTGATACGAATCCCTACTAAAAACTAGACACTTAATAATAAGGCTGTGAAAGCTCACTGATCCTTTGACTTCATTGATTTTTGTGTAAGTGAAACTTCCCACTGCATTCGGTAATTTATTAATACACTAATTCTAAATACTTACTATGTGCCTGGGGGGCTCTTAGGAATAGGACCTGGAACTAGTGATGTACTATGGGAAAAGTAGTAATATGTACCTATTTGTGCTCTAATGGACCACGATGAATATGTTCGATCCTTTTTATGTGCAGTTAGCCTCAGTAATTCTCAGTGATTTTGATATCTTGCTATTACTCATTATTATGTGATTAACTTCATCCTGGTAACAAGTATTGAGCATGATTTTGATATTTAGGATTAACTAAATTGAAGCATTCTAAGTAGGGACACAGGTGCTATTAACAGTGTTATAACTCAGAAAAAGTATTTCCCAGAATACTTTTGTCAATAATCTGACAGTGACATAGGTAGAATATTTATAGACTATGTTGAAATAGGACATATTTTTCTTACTGCAGTCATTCTATTTATACAATGTTTAAATTCAGTCTAGCCTGACCTGTCATTGGTGCAGTGGATAAAGTGTCAACCTGAAATGCTGAGGTTGCTGGTTCGAAACCCCTGGGCTTTCTGTGTCAAGGCACATATGAGAAGCAACTATGAGTTGATGCTTCCTGCATCCTGACCCTGCCACCTCCACCACCACCACCTTTCTCTCTCTCCTCTCTCTAATATCAATAAATAAAATCTTAAAAAAAAGTTTGAATTCAGTCTAAGTAAATCTTCTCACACAGTTAAGGTTTTAAAATTTAGTTTTCTTAAAATCTTTCCGTAATTTCTTTGTAAGGTATGCTTAAAAAAATAAAAGGGAATATTCATTTTCTTAAAGTTTGATATAGGATTTTTCTTTCATCTCTCTTAAATCTAATCATTTCCCAATTTTGAATTTTTTTTCCTTTCTCTCTCTCTCTCTCTCTCTCTCTCTCTTTCTCTGTCTGGTATTTGCATGATCAAAAAAATTGGGTGGAGAAGAAAGTACTTCTCAAAAAGACTTTATCATAGTTAATTTATTTATTTTACCTCATTTGTAATTATTGCTGGAAATAAAAATTTTTCAGCTACAGAATTAAATAATGCCCTCAAAGACTCAATTAAAGGTTATATTTTCTTTTATTTGTTCTTACTCACCAGGATCAGATTTTCCATAAAGTTCAAGAGAGACTATATTTGTCATGACATTTAGATTTTAAATCAGATGACTGCAACCAGATGAATGGTGTTTATTTCTATAGAATACATATATCAAACTTTTTTTTTTTTTGTATTTTTCTGAAGTTGGAAACGGGGAGAGACAGTCAGACAGACTCCCGCATGCGCCCAACCCGGATCCACCCGGCACGCCCACCAGGGGCGACGCTCTGCCCACCAGGGGGCGATGCTCTGCCCCTCCGGGGTGTTGCTCTGCCGTGACCAGAGCCATTCTAGCACCTGGGGCAGAGGCCAAGGAGCCATCCCCAGCGCCTGGGCCACATATATCAAATTTTAATTCCTCGTGTCTTAAGTAATGATTAAGATATTGAGAAAAGAAGGTTCAGGAACTAATAATACATTCTCTTTCTTTTACCTCTCTTCCCCTCTCTGCCCCTTCTCCTTCTCCCCATGGTACCTCGATGAAGATAGGAATAGATAGGTCCCATCTCTCTCTGTCTCTCTCAATATAGATATTTCCTCTCTATATACATCTATTTATATCTATATTTAGAGAGATTATCTATAGGTATAGATAATCTTTCTCTCTATATCTAGATCTCTCTGTTCACATACACATATATATGACTATGCTGATCTCTTGATAGACAGATATAAACACAGAAACTTAAGTCAGTGTTTCTAGAAATACAGATAAGCAGGGATATACATAGTAGACAGATAAATATTGACAGGTAATAAAATGTGAATATATTTGTAAACATACTATCAATAATTGAAAATCCATAAAAAACTCATTATATACAAAAAAAGGAATTTGCTTATAAAATGTTAAGGTATATATTTTAAACTTTTACCTGCTGCCTGCTTTAAGTGAATAGTATTATTACTAGAAGCATTTTCTACAGATAGCATTGTTTGTCATGTAAAATATTAGCGTTAGTGTTTATCCAAGATCAGTTTTATTACAAATATGCCTCAGTAATGATATTACCCTATAATTGGTATAGAAATTTTTTAAATGAAATCTTTAAAAAATATCTGCATCTACACATATATATATGTATATCTGACTTGAATAAAATATACAAAATATTAATCATTATACTTATAAAGCTAATTATGTTATTAGGTAACATTTGGGATCTTACTGTATAATTGCTATTTTTAAAAATATATTTATATATATAAACTCATAAAATTATCTCAACAAACCAAATATATAAATCTGGAATCTGTCAAGTACAAATAAATGGGGTCAAGGTTATGTACATAAAAAATGACAGCATTGGAATTGATTACTCCCAGCCCATTAGTTTCCAAGGCAGGATTATTGCTGTCGGTTTAGAAGACATATGAAGGCTAGAATACTTTCCTTGATAAAAATATTTTAAATAATACATTTTACTGCTTTCAAGAAAATCTTAACTAAGCAACAAAATGTCACTAATTATGACATTTTGGTGCATTTTTAAATCCCTAATAAACACTTTCCTTCTCATTTTGGCTTTTTATTTTTAGGTTAATAATTGTTTCTTTCCTTGTATTTACTAGGGGTTTAAATATTATTTTCAAAATATATATGCATCTGAATCATTTTATTACAAATTACTTTATAAATCTCCCTCAGGCCAAAAGATTCAACCGTCTGAGAAATGTTTTTAATTATAAGGTAACATATCATGGGACAATGTGTACACCCTCTTTTTTATTTTTATTTTAACACAATCCTAAATATTTATGAACCTAATTGTAGTGCTACATTTCTGAAAGTAAAATGAGTAGAATTAAGAGGTAAAACAAATCAGTGATGGCTGAAGATTTTTAAAAATACTTCTTTCAGCTCTGGCCAGTTGGCTTAGTGGATAGAGTGTTGGCCCAGTGTGCAGACATCCTGGGTTCAATCCCAGGTCAGGGGAAACCTGAGAAGCAACCACCTGCTTGTCTTCCCCTCCCTCTCCCCCTTCTCTCGCTCTTCCCCTCTCACAGCCAATGGCTCGATTGGTTCAAGCATTGGCCCTGGGTACTGAGGATAGCTCAGTTGGTCTGCATGTCAGCCTCAGGTACTGAGGATAACTTGGTTGATTTGAGCATCTGCCCCAGACAGGGGTTGCCAGGTGGATCTCGGTCAGGGTGCAGTCTCTCTATCTACCCTCCTCTCACTTAAAACAAACAAACAAACAAACAACATATTTTTCAGTAATTGATAAATCTGACATTAAATAAGTATCAGAATATGTAAGATGTGAGCAGACCTATTAAACAAACTGAATAAATTTACATTTACAGAATACTACAAATAACTGTTACAGATTTTGCTTTTTTCCAGTATAGACTGAGATTCACCATGATAGTTCAGTTGCTGGGCAAACAAAACTCAGCAAACTTAGAAGAATTGCAATATAGTAGCGTCTGTGTATTGATCACAATTTAGTTAGGTTGCATATTAATACTTATAATTATCTAGTAAATATTTAAATATTTGAAGTTGAACAACCTACATATGTAAGAAATGAATGAAAAATAAAACACCTGAAAAGTATAAACTATTTCAAGATCTGAATTTGTAAAACTAGAAAAAGTTTTACCACAAATTTTCTATGTTAGAAAAAGAAAATGTTTAAAATAATGATAAATGTTTCTACACTAAAAATATTTTTAGAAAAGCAGTTAAAGCCCTAGTAAGTATAGCAAAAGAAACAACTGTTAACCTAAAAATAAGCCAAAATGAAAGGCAACAAGCATTTATTTGGAGTAAAAAGAAATGCAATTCTGGTAGCATAAATTCATGGAGAAACCCAAATACTGTCCCAATTACAGGGTGAGAGCAAGTGATTTTTATGAGAAAAGAAAGGGAGTTACATGAATAGAAGGAAGAGATTTCTAGAGCTAATATGCTGTTACTACTCTTTAGATATGTGACTGATTTTGTCCTTAGAAAGAGAGTCCATAATCATCAGACTTTGTGGTCAGGATGTCTGCTTTTCCTGTTATTTTTACAAACAATCATTTGTAAGACACTGTTAATATGGGCCAGTCAAAAGGTTATGTAGCTTTATTAAAGAATTGCAAAGGTTCAGGGAGCAAGACTAGCAAGGCAGTTCTCCCTTGCACTAACTCCAATTAAAAATGGTTCTGTTATGTCATTTTTTACACAGTTGTGTTAAAAGCAGAAATAAATGGAATAGAAAAGAGGGGAAAGAGAATTTTTAAAAAGAGAAAACAAAGGGCAAAAAGTAGTTACTTGAAAAGGCAAATTAAGTTGGTAAAGTCCTTATAGGACTACTGGATAAACAAGTGATAACACATATACACTCAATACCAAAATGAGATGATATCATTACATATCCTTCAGACATTAAAAGAAGAATAATGGGAATTTATAAATAACTTTTAAGTTAATGTTTAACTTATATTTAATAAATAAATTTATAATATCTGAAAACAGCCTGACCAGGCAGTGGTGCAGTGAATACAGCGTCAGATTGGAAAGCAGAGGACCTAGGTTCAAATCCCCAAGGTCACCAGCTTGAGCATGGAGTCTCTGGCTTGAGTGTGGGATCATAGACATGACTCCATGGTCACTGGCTTGAGCCCAAAGGTCACTGGCTTGATGTTCAAGATCACTGGCTTGAGCCCAAGGTTGCTGGCTTGAGCAAGGGGTCACTCGCTCTGCTATAGCCTCCCTCAACACCCCCAGTCAAAGCACATATGAGAAAGCAATTATCAACTAAGGTGCTGCAATAGAGAATTGATGTTTCTCATCTCCCTTCTCACTTGTCTGTCCCTATATGTCCCATTCTCTGTCTCTCTTTGTCCCTGTCTCTCTTGCTAGAAAAAAAAAAAAAACAACCTGAAAATAATTTTAGAAACTTTAGAAAAATAGTGTACCAAAATTGACTCAAAAAGAGAAAACCTGATTAACCTTATATGTATTAGAAATATTTAATTTTTAACCACAAACCTTCCCCACAAAGAATGTATATTAAAGTAGCTTTATAGATAAATTCTAAATGAGAAGAGAATATTTACCAACTAATTTTTGAAGTCAGCATATATCGGATACCCAAATCTCATATAGATGTTAGAAGAAAAAAATTATAGACTGATATTACTTTTGAAAAAAGATATAAAAAGTATTATCAAAACATTAGCATTATATAAGAGGACATATAATAGTTAAGTTGAATTTATAACCACAAATACAATGATTTTTCAATATTTGATAAGCAATATGATTCACCACTTTAAAAAAATAAAGAAAAATAACCAATAAGGTTATTTCAAAAGGTGCAAAGAAAGAATTTGCACTAATCAAAACTCATTCATAATTTTTAAAAAGTCAACTAAGAAATAAAAACCTTTGAATTTAATAAAAGCCATTTATGAAAAATCTGGAGCTAATGTCATTTTTAATGGTGAAAAACTAAAAATTGTTCATTTGAGATTTGCAACAGGGCAAAGATATCTCAATTATAAACTATCCACAAAACATAATAATCTTTGTAAAGTAAAAAAAAACACACAAAGAATTATACATATATATAATAAAGTAAAAATAGTGATCTTGGCAAGTTTCAAAATACAAGGGTATTGTATTTGACAAAATATGCTATAAATTACAAAATCGTTTTTAAAATTAAATTAAATTTAAATTAAGAAATTACTGAACTAGTGTGTATGTTGGAAGACTACAGTTTCATTTCAGTCCAATCAAGATATCAGAAAGAAATTCTGTAAACTTGACAGGCAAACTTTGCAATTTATTGGAAATGAAACTTACCTAGATTAGCCAAACCTCTTTTAAAAAAGAATTTAAAAGTTCAGACACTTAACTATTCACTGTCAAGACTTACTATGCAACTATAGTAATCAAAGCAGCATGGCTTTGGCATGAATGCATTTTAGTATATATGAATTATATTAAAGTATATTTAATTTCAAATATATATAAAGCAGAGTGATGTATTAGTAGATTGACAGCTTCTCTCCAATAATCTAGCAAATGAATGTTCCTTACATTTAAAATGTGAGAAATGTTTCAACTGAATTATATACAGTTGGGGTGGGTAATCTCATGTCTCTCTTGAGTAAGTGTTCCCACCAGTATAGCCAGTTTTTTTTTAATCTAACACTAAGAATGAGGCTGCAGCCAATGTTGCTTCCTTTCCCCTAACAGTCAGTACTAGTTCATACCCCCCTGTATATTTATCCACCCACTATATACTGCTTGGACCCAGAAACAAATGGCCCTGACCACTGCATGCTGCAGACAACATGTGGAGACTGTGCAGAGAGTTAACTATTTCTATAACAAGGACAGATTAAAATATGCTAAACTGCCTGACGAGGAGGTGGTGCAGTGGATAGAGCATCGGCCTGGGATACTGAGGACCCAGGTTCGAAACTCAGAGGTCACCGGCTTGAGTGAGGGCTCACCAACGTGAGCACAAGCTCACCAGCTTGAGCACGGGATCATAAACATGATCCTATGGTAGCTGGCTTGCGCATGAGATCATAGTCGCTTGAGCAAGGGGTCACTGGCTCGGCTGACTGGAGGACCCCCAACCCCGTCCATCCTGGCACATATGAGAAGGCAATCAATGAACAAGTAAGGCACTGCAAGTATGAGCTGATGCTTCTCAGCTCTCTCCCTTCCTGTCTGTCCCCCCACCTCTCTCTCTCTCTCCCTCTCTTTCTCTAAGAACAAACAAACATAAAACTCTTTAGAGAAAAATATAAAATATTACTGTAACTTGCATGTTAATTAAGGTAATGTAAAAACAGCCAACCTAGTAGGCCATAGAAGATGATTTAATCAGGGAAAAGCTGAATGGTGAAATTAGCCTAATTTCATTTCACATTTAAGTTATTTTCATGTACTTTATGGAGTTTATGGTTTTATACCCAAACCTTGGGAACTGGTCCTCCAGACTTTCAAATGCTGCTTCTCCCAGGTTGCTACAGAAAAACTGTTTTGCCCCAGGTTCCTTCGCACTGTCCTCCTTCAACACTGTAAGTCCTGACTGCTCCTGAATAGTGCCAATGTGTCCTCCATCACACCCCATGTCCTCGGGGATATCTTAAATAATTGCTTATCCTAACCCATACTAACACCTCTTAAGGCCAAGAACAAGTTGTTTATGTATCTGCAATGCCCCTAGCATTATCTAGGCATTTAAATTGAAAAATAAGCATTCTCCAGCTAGCTATAAACTACTACACAATAGGACAGTAACCTCCAGGTATGTAGGCCAGATACCATTAATGCAAACTGCAGAGATCATGCCAGGTAATATTGTTCCGGTGGACACTATTCAAGGAAAGTGATCTATTGCTATTGGCGCAAGGATGAATTATGTAGAAATATTAGGGCATCTTTGTATAAACAGGTTTCCCTTCAAACGCTATTTTCTTTTGAGCAATAAGAACGTTCATTAATAAGCAGAGATTTCATTGAATTTTAATAGAGAAAATTAGAATGTGAATAAAAAAATGTGTCCTGAATTTCCTCATCCAGTTTTCTCCCTGTATAACAGAGCAAACCATTGAATCTGGGCTCAGGTGACCTCTAAGAGTGGTATAAATTTAGTACTTCATTGAGAATGAAATGGTGTTCTATCAAATCTATCCATTCAGAGAATATATACTTTAAAAAGTTTCTTTAGAATGGTACGCTCAGACTGTTAACATTGATTGCCATTTTTCATAGGGTTGGTATATGAGCAGATGGGTCAGGGTGGAGAAACTACTGGCTCCCGCAGTAGGATCTTACCAAATGCTCTGACCCCCAGGTAGAATTTATGCCATGCCCCAACAGAAGGAGGAAAAAATTACACACAAAGACAGTTACATAAATATGTATGTGTTTGTGCAACCACATACATACTTATATAACTATACTTTGCAACAATTGGAAGAAGGAACTCTTTCCCATTCAAACTACTCATATTTGGTTTTAAAACTGAAATTGCTACTTAGTTTGATTTCAGTTACAAAATTTATTGCCACTAAATGAATTTTAGGCCAAACAGAGGGGGTCTTTTCAGTTGGTCTTTCTCTACCGCACACACATGCACATGCATACAAACAGAAACACACAAACAAACAATTACACACCAGTGTAGTCTTCACCTCCATAGCTGACAAAAAAAATGCTTTAGGTTAGAATCTCCAATTTCTCACTGTGAGTTGAGTAAAATAATGATAACCATGTTGATTGTGGAAAGATGTCATCATGAGATTACAGGAGTAAAACTATTTTTTATTTTTTATAAAATAATTTTTAATAGGCAGAATATTTATAATTTCAATCCACTTATTCCTCAATAAGTAATTTATAATTAAGATTTGAATAATAAAATATTTTTGACATTTTCCAATTAATTTATATACCATTAGCCAAATTATGAGAAAAGATAATTATATGTCAATTAAGCTATGATCCAGGATTAAAATTCTCCTTATAGAGATCAATCCTTGATTCTATTAATATACACTTGATTTTATAACTGTCCATTAATGATATGATCAAAGGCCTTGGTGATAACATTAAGCAAAATGGTTTTATGAACACAGTTCCAATTATGCAATGACTACATTGTCTAATCTGCTAATTTTCTGAGTGACTAACATGGCTTGACCACTTGCATAGCCATGTTAGTCACTAAAAAATGACTAATATTACCAGAGACTTAGCTGAAATATTACTTTAATTATTCAAATGTGATAATATGAAATACTATAAGTAAAATTTTAGAAAGAAAATTTTTCAACAATATCTAAATAAATAGGTTTGTAGTCAGTCTGTTCTGTGAAAATAATGCTCAGAAAGGAAAACTGGACTGGATGTAGAAAAGTGACCAGCGTTTACATGAAGTAATAGTTGGACATGAAGCCAATCTTATTAATTGGATAAAATAGGCAGAAAGAAGAAATGATGAAATATAGGCCTATTAAAATGTCCTTATTGGAATATACAGCAGAAATTAATAAAGAATTAAGGGAAATACATTTTTAGAAAAATAGAAGAGGGACCAGTCACAAACCTGGGCAGAGAAGTATCAAAGAAGACCCTGGCTGGTTGGCTTATTGGTAGAGCATTTCCTGGTCTGTGGATGTCCCTAGTTCAATTCCCGGTCAGGACACACAGGTGAAACAACCATCTGCTCCTTCACCCCTCCCACTTATCTCTTTCTTTCTCTCTCTGTCTCTCTTTTCCCCTCCTGCAGCCAATGCTCAATTGTTTTGAGCACATGGGCCCCGGTGCTGAGAATGGCTCTGTGGAGCCTCTGCCTTAGGTGCTAAAAATAGCTCAGTTGTAAGCAGGGCCCTAATTGGGCAGAACATTGGCCCAAGTTGGGGATTGCCAGATGGATCCCAGTCGGGGTGTATGCAGGAGTCTGTCTTGCTTTCTCACTTTCTCTCACTTGGAAAAAGAAGAAAAAGAAGAAAAGAAAAGAAAAAAGAAAAGAAAAAGAAGTATCAAAGAAGATATGGGGTAAAATACCAAAGATAAATAGGACTTAAAAATGTCAATATTATGGGTTTCTAAGTTTTTCACAGTTGTTCTTTCATAGAGCATAGAATAAATCTAATACCACTACATGCTAACAGTACCCTACCATCTGTCTTCTGGTAACACCAAACACAAATCTAAGTGATCACATGTTCCTTAATGGTGCACTTAGTGAATTTCAATGCCATTTCTTAATTGCTATACTATGTTGGAATTTCCTGGTGAATAGAACTGAGAGTCTTTTGTAACATATTGATTTCATAAGAAACCAGAGAAGTAGGCTGGCATCAAAATAAAATTTTACTGATGATAATAAAAAATTGGAAAAGGTTGCAGGAAATAAATCTGCACACTTAGAGATATAGTGCTATAATTCTACCAGGATCCTCACAATGACATTGAAAAGCATGGGGTAGGCAAATATTATTTCCTGTGGGTAATTAAAATTATTTTATACATATATATATATAACAAATATACTCAAATATAAGCATATATACATGTATTTACATTAAACTGATGAACAATGTCATAACTATATGGTATAAAGCAAGAGATGAGAGATTTTTAAGGACAAAGTAAATGAAAAGAGCTATTCATTAACTCCTAGGAAAAGAAAATATTATTAAAAGATTGTATCCTGCAATTTTGATTAGACACTTCCTCATTTGTAAGATGCACATCTTTTTATGTTTTTATGTGTCTGTAGGTGGAACACATCTTAAGTTCAATAACATAAAATAATTGTCACCGGCCATGTGGTTGTCACAATGACACTAGCCATCACAGCCTGCACTTGGGTGAATCTTTTTTCTCTTAGCATGTCTAGACACCCTCGGCTATTTGAAGTTTTTTAGTCAACAACAGTTTAAGGATTATTTGAAGAAAAAAAACGAGTCTTGTCAACTGTTCTGTAAACTGTTTCTTGTTTTAGATATGGTCTAAAAAGCAGAATCTCAAAATTTGAGGGACCAACATAAATATACATGTAGTAAAAAAAATCTCATATCATAAAATACATTCTTTAGAAAAATGTTGTACCATTAAACACCACTGATGGCACAGAGGAGGATATAAAGAAAAACAAAAACTTCACCAAGCTTAGGGGAAACAATATTTGGAAGAGTTGGATTCTATCAGTGAAAAAACTTAGGGATAATTTAGCATTTTCATTTCATGATTTTTCCTTTTTTACATATTCAAGAGTGGATATATTTCTGAGATCTATATATAAATAAAATAAATTATCTCTTCTGTAAATAAAACATATTGATAAGGAAACACTGAGTTATAAATATTTTTTGCTTTTTTCAATAGTTTTAGCCTTATATAATTATGTGTTGTTAAAATGATAGTGTCTAAAGTTGACAAAATGTTTCTAATTACCTAGAATTTTTCTCTCAGAAAAAAACGTGGCTTAAATTTGTATAAATACAAATATAATACTCAAAAAGAAAAGAAAATTATCTTCTGCACTAATATATGTTTTCCATTTTTACTAAAAGATGCTAAATTTGAAACGGACCATTTCATGCTGTATTTTATTTCATTTTTTTTTTCTTTCATTTTTCTGAAGCTGGAAACAGGGAGAGACAGTCAGACAGACTCCCGCATGCGCCCGACCGGGATCCACCCGGCACGCCCACCAGGGGCGACGCTCTGCCCACCAGGGGGCGATGCTCTGCCCATCCTGGGCATTGCCATGTTGCGACCAGAGCCACTCTAGCGCCTGAGGCAGAGGCCACAGAGCCATCCCCAGCGCCCAGGCCATCTTTGCTCCAATGGAGCCTTGGCTGCGGGAGGGGACGAGAGAGACAGAGAGGAAAGCGCGGCGGAGGGGTGGAGAAGCAAATGTGCGCTTCTCCTGTGTGCCCTGGCCGGGAATCGAACCCGGGTCCTCCGCACGCTAGGCCGACGCTCTACCGCTGAGCCAACCAGCCAGGGCTCATGCTGTATTTTAAACACTCATTATAGTTTAACATGAGTATGAATTTCTTTTACTAATTATATTGACTTATAGTTTATTCATTGATTATCAGTTTTTTTCAGGAACATTGGTTGTCATGTTAAAATTTTTAATTAGTTATGCCACCTGAAGTTTAATTACAGCCAACCTATTCAATAGCCTGTTGTTTTATTACAATGCTTGGAAATGTTGTTTTAAGAAATTAACACATCTGAGTCTTAGAGTCAAAGCAAATATGATTATCATTGTAAGACAATTTACATGTTAATGTAACACTCATATAGTAATATGAGAACAGATTTAAAATAATTTATAGCTATAATTCTAAGGTCTAATGATATTTAAATTATATAAAATAATTATAATTTGTTTATTCACCCATAATGTCTACAGGTAGGGCTATCCCTCAATTTTGTCATTTTAACTAACATTTTAAATATGTTTTTAGTTTCATATTTAGTATCAATTAATATATATTTTTAAATCGTTTAAAGAATAAACACTGATTTTTGCATATAGTTTGTCAAATATTTGCCAATAATTTCTATATATACACTTAATTCTAGATTTAGTTCTGCTAACTTCTTAAGAAACTGCTTGTAGAAATTGTCACTGTCATTCAAAATTCAAGGAAAAACTCTGAAGACTCGTTAACCTGCTGGTACATTTGAGAGAATACTCACCAACTCTTTTATTTAAAAAATGTTTATTAGTACATATTTGTTATTTTCAGAAAAACATAGGTAGCTACTCTTTCAGAATTTTGATGGTCAAGAGTAACATCAGGTGAAGCTGAAAGTAATGAGTTCTCTATTTGTGTTTCTTCAACCATCTTATAACTTCTCTCCCTCTCTCTCCCTCTCCCTTTCTCTCCCTCTCTTTCCCTTCTCAATCATATGAAGAGATTGGCTAGAACAAAACTTTAGGATACCACACACCTAGTGATTTATCTTTGTCTCCACCCTATGTATTTCCAGCATGGGCAAGGAAAAGAGAGTGAAGCCAACACTCTGTCAAATTGACTCGACTCACCAGATTGTCTTTTCCTACTGCTTTATTTTCTTAAATGTTGACTATTCTCCAAGTTAGGTAAACACTATAGGGAACCAGTAAGAAAAAGCTTTCCAGAAGCTAATTTTTCAATGTCAATTCAAACTCCTCTGTTGGAAGATTTAGACAGTGATTTTACGTTCAACATAGGCTGTTATTTCTTTGCTTCCTTGTCTTTTACTCCCCACACATTATTATACCTTTCTCTGCTAATGAATTAGGTAAACAAATGAAAGTGACATGAATTTGTTTTATCCTGGGTTCCCAGGTTGATAATTAATTTCAATTAAACAAATGAGTAGGTCAAGGTAGTAAAAAGAAAGGCCTAATTTTACAAAAAGAATGTCTTAAGTAATTACAAAGATAATGGATGTTTGAGCCACTAGTTGGGAGTGTCCGAACTACTGGACCATAGCAACAAGAGATAGTTATATTAGGGTTCTTCTTTTATAATATCACTGGAAAGAAAATATTTATATAAAAAAAGATACACTTCAGTGAAGATGGGTTTATGCATTCTAAAATTCTGTTGAAATGTGTTAGAATTCTTTGAATCTATGCAAATTGTCATGCGTATTAAGTTTTTACTATTAAAACATGCAAGGCCCTGCACAAACCACTTTCTTGAACTTCTTTTCCAAGCTGACACCACCTTACACTTTTGTGAAATCTTACTTACCTTTTAAGACATAAATAGCTCAGGTATCACATCCTTTAGCACATCTCTGTAAACTAGAATGGATTTATTTTCAATCATTTTTAAAAACATTTTTATTGAATTTATTGGGGTGACATTGATCAATAAAATTATACCGCCTGACCTGTGGTGGCGCAGTGGATAAAGCGTCGACCTGGAAATGCTGAGGTCGCCGGTTCGAAACCCTGGGCTTGCCTAGTCAAGGCACATATGGGAGTTGATGCTTCCAGCTCCTCCCCCCTGTCTCTCTCTCCTCTCTCTCTCTCTCTCTCTCTCTCTCTTCTCTAAAGTGAATAAATAAAAGTAAAAAAAAAAAAAAAAAAAAAAAAAAAAAAAAAAAAAAAAAAAATAAAATTATACCGATTTAAGGTGTATACTCTATAATACATCATCTGTTTATTGTTTTGTGTGGTCACCACGCCAAGTCAAGTCTTTCTTCATCACCCCCCTCTACCCTCCTCAACCTCCCCAACTCACCTTTCCCTCCTGCAATCCCTACACTGCTATTTGTATCTATAACTTTATTTTTTCTTTGCTTAATCCCTTCACATTTGTCACCTACCCACCTACCCCCATCCCCTCTGACGGCTTGAGGTTGTATGTCCCCTTTGTATTTCTTCTCTTTTTTTAATACTCTTTTATAAATATTCCCTTTCTTACTATATATCCTTTAAGATATTGCATAAAAATATTTAAGAATGCTTTGGCCCTTTTGTACTCAGTCAGTAAGTGTTTATTTATATAGAGAGGCTAGACTTCACTTAAAAATATGAAAAAGTAAAGTTATTTGTAATATGGTATGTTAGATAAACAAGCAAATAAACAAACAAACAAACAAAAGAATCAAATCCTAGGGATTCTGTCTGAACCACCAGCACCAAGCTAGATGGAAAAGACAACTTGTCTGTAGTCTTGGAATTGACAGGTCTCTTCTATGCAGACAGCTCGGGAGCTCGGGAAAGAAGTATGTAAATTATGTTGTGTGAATTTACATTGGAGGTGAGTCAGGGCTGGTCCTGGGGCACATGCATAGTCCATAAGGAAGAAGTGTTTGCTCTTTAGAATTGGCTGTGGCTAACAGTCCCGAAAGATCACGTGTAAGCAAGATGTGGAGGTGCCTGGTAGTTGGGTACTTGATTATTCCTTCTAGATAATTATGGAAATAGCCACCAGAAAGTTCATTAAAAGTTGCAATATACACTCAGGAATGTAAGCAGTCTTTTGTTGGTATTTTTTTTTCTGCAGTGGTCAACTGATTAACCTCTCTTGTCTCTCCCTCCACACTCTGTAACTTGATTTAGGACATCTCAATTTCCTCTTGTCAATATATGTGAATAGCACTGCAAATAAATGGAGAGTCCCTCCAAGGGTTTGATACCAAAATTATTCAGAGAGAGAGAGAGAGAGAGAGAGAGAGAGAGATTGTAAACATAGAGAGAGAACCTATCTAGATGCACTTTCTGTGCTGGTCTCAGCATCCTGATGGCCAGTGTTGTGTCTGGACCAGCCCCTGTGGCTCTTATTATGAATGCAGGGTGTCCTCAGCAATAACCATCAGGAAACATTAAAGACAGACGAGCTGGAAATTACACAGCAGACTTGGGGCTATAGAATTAAGGTCAGGTAGAGATGGGGGGAGGAGAGAGAAAACATGCAGAGAGATTGCGCACAGGCATGTGGTTCTGCTTTTATTGGAGTCAAGGTGGGGTCCGGGGTTTCTGGGCTCACTAATATTGGTGAATTTAAATTCAGGAAGAGAATAAAAAACCAATTAGACAAAATTATCAATTATCAAAATCAACCATGATCTTCAAAACAAAGGAGCCTGGGGTGGGGGTGAGGTCTGGACATGGCTGGCTCTTTACCTAGCCACACATTATGGCTGGCAATGTGTTTTTTAGAGATAGCCATTTGCCTTGACAATCAATGCTTATCAGGCACTTATAAAAAAGAAAACACCAACTATCAGACTTATATAACACTCATATACTTCTTTGAAAACACTAAACAATCAAGAATTTCAGGGATCAGCAAAAGATTATTGCTCTAATTAAATAAATATTTGAAAAGGCAGTTTTAATTTCCATGAATTGTCACTTCAAGAGTACTGTATGGCCAGTATGTAAGTAAGATAATTTGAAAACTTCATAAAAACTACTTGATTGCTTTAGATTTATCTTTTATGAAAAAGCTAATGCAGGAAATGCAATTGTATTTGCTCCTGTATTGATTGATATATATATATATATATATATATATATATATATATATATATATTTAACAAAGAGACTCAAAAGCAGTTGAGCTGTTAAATAAACTCTTGAATTCAACATTGACCCACACTAAAGTAATTTAGAAAATGACAAAATTCCTTTGTTATAGTTCAGAGAAAGGTATTCAGAGGATTTTGAAATTAAGAATGATAGAGTAGGTTTATTTTATTGCTTTACTGTGTCCCAATTTCAAGGCTTATTCTTAAGACACAAGATATATACTGGTAAAGTAAATAAAAAACATCTTTGATAAAAAGTTTTGTAACTGTTTAGAGACTGTGTATATATTAGCTTTTTACACACAAAGTCTAGTTATAAATTTTCTAGGAATTTAGGAAGATTGTGCTTCTAAATTCTTGATTATGGTTATGCAACTACTAAATCAAATTTGAGTAAAATCTTTATCCAATAAAATATAAGTAGGAGTTTCAATGGCTAATGCACCATTCACACAGGCTTTGTGAAGTATGTATACAGGGAGATCATAATTCATATGGTGTCTTGAGTCCCTTTAACTATTACTGACTTATTTATACTGAACATGTGGCATGATTAAAAAATAACTTGAATATGTTAAGTTACTGAGATTTGGGGTTTTTTATTACTATCCCATTCTGAGTGTTACAGTTGGTGATGCTAGTTTGAAATACACAGGTTAAAATGACCTTATTTCAGAGAATAGGAGAATCTCATAGTAACAGATTATCTACTGGTAAGAATTAATTCCTAGAGATAAAGTGAATGCAGATACCAAAAATGCAGTAGAGTAAAGATAGCCATAAATAGTCTGAACTGAAAATATTTTTTGGCTCTTAATTTATCAGAGAGGCCCCATAATCCAAAGTTATAAATGCCCAATTAGGGTTCTACTTGGTTTATGTAACCTCAAATTAAGATATATATTATGTATATCATAAGATATATATCATAAAAACATAACAGACAACACACATACAAAAACTCCCTATAAATAGGTTATTTTTGGTGGAATTGCAGAGATTTGCCCATGTTAAACCCTTGAAATACACAAAAGTAATGATTGCTAACAAATTCTCATTAAATTATCCACTTCAATTGGCCCAATAGACAGATGGGATTTAGAAAACGACAGATAATCATCAGTTTAATTGGGTGCTGAATCTGGTTACAGATAATGTCCAGATGTGGCCTCTTTAGTTGTGCAAAATAAAGCTGCTTGAATCTTGTGTTTCTATTTCTATCAGGTTTTTTTCCTCCTTGTGATAAAAATTATTAAGAGAAGAAAATGTTTTCAAAAGATAGTGATGAATGAACAATTTCTTTATATTCTTAGGGAATGCATTAACACTCCATTTTGTTCCAAAACTGAGTATCTAGGAAGCATTTCTTGCCATCTGAGATGATATTATTCTGTTCAACATGGTGATGACATCATCTCTCTTACAGTCTCAAGAGCAAGTCCTTCTTAGTTAAGAGAGCTTTTGTTAAGTCAAGTGTCATAAAACAGAGAAATGCTCTAAGGATGAAAGTTCAGTGGTTTGACAGCTCTTTAAAGTTTCTTGTGCATGCAGTGGTGTAGACAGCTTAAAATATTACCTCTTAATTGAAGGACAATACAGTATACTAATCTCTTATGGAACTAGGAGCACTAAACTTTAGTGAGATTGATTTTTGATGCTTAAGTCTGTTATACTATTTCAATTTTTTATTATTAATTTTTTATTATTTCTCTGATTGGGTAATTTTCATTATTCTGCCTTTTTGATCACTAGTACATTATTTTGTATTAAATAACCTGCTTCTTATTCCTTCTAGTATATTTTTATTTCAGTTCATGTATTCTTCAGCTGTGATTGGTTCTTTATATTTTCTAACACTTTGTTGATGTTTTCCCCAAGTTCCTCTATTCTGTTCTCAAGTTTGGTGAGCATCCTTACAGCCATTTCTTTGAATATTTTATCAGGTATTATATTGCTAATTCAATATTTGAGAGTTACTATGGCTTTGTTTGTTTTCATATTTTTAATTGAAAATAATTGTATTTTTGAGGCATCCCAACTCTTTGTTTTATATTGATTTGGTTCTGTATATAACTCCCTGTAAAAATCAATGATGATTTTCAGCCCAGTTATTTTTCTCAATATTATGCTTTAAGAAGATATTACAACTTTTTTCTATATTCATTTGGATAAATAGTCCAGAGAATTATTTCAATAATTTAACCATTTACATTTGATAAGATACATATTAACATGAGCTAAACTATATGAATATTTTTATCTGAAGTGCAGGGCCATTTTTGATGATATAATATATATCAGTCAAATAATGTTTCAATCAGAATAAAGAAATAAAAAATGTAGTTGAAACATGTTAATTTCTAATCTCATCTCTATTTTTTACTTTATTTTTAAAAATCTTTAAGTTTTACAGAAGTTATAAAGTAAATTCAAATGCAAAATACTTAATATTAATAGATTATACAAGATGAGAATGGGGCATCTCATTTTTTTAAATAATGTATGTTACATATTAGTCTGTTCAATAAAGAGCCTCATTATGAATTAATTTATGTTAACATTCAAGAGATGCTGTGTAAGTTGAAAGTTGTTCTTCTTTACAAACTCCAGTCTACCACAGGTAAGCTTACTTGAAAAGATAGTTAAACAAAAAACATCTTTGAAAATTGAAGACCATCAAGAGATACCTGTGGAGCGTCAATCTCAAAAGGATTTTAGGGTATAAGAAGTTCATAACAATGAAGAGGAATGAAGTATGTTGCTATAATTGTGTGTATGCCTGCCAACTTAGTTTGTCTCATATTTGATCTCCCCTCTATAAATTATATTTGTGTACTTGGAAACATATTTGATTTTCTAGGAAGAGGTTAAATCAATAGGAAAGGTCATTGTATTATATTTATGATAATATTTGTAAACATTTGAATGTATATAATTTATTTTATTTATTTATTTATTTATTTATTTATTTATTTATTTATTTTTCTGAAGCTGGAAACAGGGAGAGACAGTCAGACAGACTCCCGCATGCGCCCGACCAGGATCCACCTGGCACGCCCACCAGGGGCGACCAGGGGGCGATGCTCTGCCCCTCTGGGGCGTCGCTCTGCCGCGACCAGAGCCACTCTAGTGCCTGGGGCAGAGGCCAAGGAGCCATCCCCAGCGCCCGGGCGATCTTTGCTCCAATGGAGCCTTGGCTGCGGGAGGGGAAGAGAGAGACAGAGAGGAAGGGGGGGGGTAGAGAAGCAAATGGGCGCTTCTCCTATGTGCCCTGGCCAGGAATTGAACCCGGGTCCCCTGCATGCCAGGCTGACGCTCTACTGCTGAGCCAACTGGCCAGGGCCAGTATATAATTTATTAATAAAAATAGGCATTTGTGAAATGACACCAGCCACAGTAATACATATTCATAGGTTTACTAATATGTGTACATGAGTTTTCATTTCTCAATACTAAGAGCAGGGGAAGAAGTTTGGGGATATTAGGTGGTGATAGATGAATCCATTCTCTACTTGGTAGAAAATATTGTATTTATATTCTGGATAAATTTCTTACTACCTGGATAAATTTGACTGATACACTGAACTCTTTAATTTGGATTCTTTATTTATGAAATATGGGGTTTAATGAAAGCTCATAAACATTTGGGATGATTGAATGAGACCTCATAGACATTCAGATTTAGGAAATGCTCAATAAATATTTATTAATGGCTTATCAAAATACTTTCAGGCCCTGTCCAGTTGGCTCAGTAGTAGAGCATTTCTGGGCATGTGGATGTCTAAGGTTCAATTCCTGGTCAGGTCACACAGGGAAGCAACCATCTGCTTCTCTACCTCTTCCCCTCTCCTTTCTCTCTCTCTCTCTCTCTCTCTCTCTCTCTCTCTCTTTCTTCCCCTTCTACAGCCATGCTTTGATTGGTTCAAGTGCATCAGCCCTAGTTGTTGAGGATGGCTCCATGGAGCCTCTACCTCAGGTGCTAAAAATAGCTTGATTGTGAGTAGGCCCCAGATGGGCAGAGCATCAGCCCCAGGTGAGGGTTGCACGGTGGATCCTGGTTGGGGTGCATGCAGGAGTCTGTGTATCTCCCCTCCTCTCACTTGGAAAAGAAGAAAAAAAATGCTTTCATATCTGTTTATGATGTAATTACATATAGTGGAAATTACTTAAAGAAGAAATCACAGTGATGCTGATAACAATAATAAAAAGGGCAATTGCTAATGTACTCTCTGTCTCTAAATCAATCTTCAAAAATTGAAAAGTCTTACCTTAATTAATCAATCTTTAATTTTGTACTAAAAAGTCAAGTTTACTTTCATTTACTGTAATTTAGAATTGTTATTGGATATTTCACAATAAAATAAGGGTAAAAAGGCTGTATATAAATTAGTGATTAGGAGATAGATAATTTAATTTCTACTGTTTTATTTCCTGAATTACTAATTTCATTTTTTCTCTCTATTTGTTTGAGATGAACCCAAATAAGCTGAGAGCAATTAATTAGAATGTAAATTTAATAGTATATTAGAGGGTGAAAAGTTTATTCACAAGCATTGAGTGGATATTGAACCCTGTAAGGCCAAGGAAGAAATATTGAAATTTCCAATAAAGAAGTGAAGATAGGTCTGAGTTAGAAGAATAATTTGAGTTCAGGTATGTGATGATCATGCAATCTATATTTTTTGGGGGAAGAGTGTTCTAGCAGAAGAGAAGAGCCTGTGCAGAAGCCCGGATGTAGAATTATGTCTGGGATACCTAGAGAAAATCATATTCAGTATGACTGAATAAGTAAGAAACTAGAAAAAGGTGAAGTAATAAAAGTCAGTTTGAAGTAGATGGATAGAATGGGTATAAAACATTCAGGGCTTAGGTACCTGACAACTGAGAGAGAATATATTGTTATGGTTAATAGCTGAGGTGCTAGAAAAAGACTTCCTGACAAATATCTTATACCACTATTGTTAGCCAGATAATATGAGTCAAGAAACTGAACTCTCTGTGCTTCAGTTACTGCATTTGTAAAACCACAATAATAATACTGCCAACTCTAGACGACTGATTGCTCTTAGCTGTTATTTTACACTGAGTGAAGTGAGGAGCCATAGACTTTCGAGTAGAGCAGTAATATAATCTGATGTATTAAATGCTTCCTCTGATTAGAATACTATAGGAAAATGTAAAAGAAAAGTGCTTAGGAACTACTACAATTCAGGTGAGAGACAATGACTAGCTTTTGCTGGTAGCAGAAGTGTTGACAAGCTTCAGATTTTAGACATACACAATTGGTTAGATGGGGGACTGTGAGAGAAAGACAAAAGCTCAGAAAAGCTTCACCATTTTTCATCTGAGTAATAAAAAGGATGAGATCACATGAAATAGGGAAGCCTGGTGCAGAAAAACTGAGTAATAAAACCAGTAACTTTTTAAAGTAGAAATTTAAGCTTATATCACATATTGATTGGACAGCTGGGTACAAATATTGAGTAGCCAGTTAGATTTGTGTGACTGATGTACAATGGAGGAAATAAGGCTCAAAATATAAATTATATCTCTGGATAAGATATTTGAATCCATGAAACTAGATGAATTAAACAAAAAAGTAAAAACACATATACTATATATATATATGTAATTTTCTAAACATACATATGTATGTTTCATATATGTACATGTGTTTGTATGCATATATACATACACGTATATACTTAATCATACTTGAGGAATTGATGTGTTTTATAGTATATACCTGGATATACATCCTTTACAGTAGAGTAATTTATCAATCGGAAATGTCATTAAATCACACAAATTTCTTCTTAGGCAACCCTGTCATGTAGTCTATTATTTGGCAAGTGATAAACACTTGAAAGACAGAGAAAGCCAGCATCTATTTCTGAATCATGGCTTATGACATGAAAGGACAAATTGAACACAAGGTCAATAGAACAGAACTGAGCACAAAATCTTTCCTGCTGTGAACACAGACTTGGCATGGATGTCACATTCAGCTTCTTGAGTAGCTTCAAAGAGTCGCTATGCGCCATCGTCGCCATCAGCTGAAAAGACAGCCTCACCAATCAACTAGACCACTAATACTGAATTCCAAAGGAGATGCATGAAAGTAGGAAAAGCCAGCAACTGTTTCCTGGTTTGCTACAAAGAATTTACTTAAGGATAAGCTGGGCATAAATGTCAAGCAAAAAAATACAACCTAAGAAACGTTAGAAAATTTCCTGCAAGACTGATGAGGAGATACAAAAAAGGAGAAAGTTTATTTTCAAAACTGAGCAAATCTTTACTTAGTGCAGCAAACTAATAACCAGGGTGATTATAGATCTAAAGGACTGATGGGCACATGAGCACAGGCAGTGGCTCTGTAAGTTTTGAGATTTTCAAAAAGGATACACATGTACCAATGGTCCTGTTAAGTCTTTTAGCTTGATGAACATAAATCATTATTAAGGAACATAAATTATATTTTCGTTATAATACTAATTACAATGTGTATTGAAATAGAAAATATAATTACAATTATTTTTTTCTCCTGAAAAAGAAAAACTAGATTTTTTTTTTTTTGCATTTTTTTCTGAAGCTGGAAACAGGGAGAGACAGTCAGACAGACTCCCGCATGTGCCCTACTGGGATCCACCTGGCACGCCCACCATGGGGCGACACTCTGCCCACCAGGGGGCGATGCTCTGCCCATCCTGGGCGTTGCCATGTTGCGACCAGAGCCACTCTAGCGCCTGAGGCAGAGGCCACAGAGCCATCTCCAGCGCCTGGGCCATCTTTGCTCCAATGAAGCCTTGGCTGCGGGAGGGGAAGAGAGAGAGAGAGGAAGGCGCGGCGGAGGGGTGGAGAAGCAAATGGGCGCTTCTCCTGTGTGCCCTGGTCGGGAATCGAACCCGGGTCCTCCGCACGCTAGGCCGATGCTCTACCACTGAGCCAACCAGCCAGGGCTAAAAACTAGATTTTATAAATAAAATTTGATTTAAAAAATCATGTAGTTTGGAAAAAAAAAAAAGGGAAGGGAATTTCTATATGCCAAAACTGAAGAATGTACTGATACTAGACAGAGAGGTAATAAGATGGTACAACAACAGTTCTATGAAGTGACTGAAATAGTAATATTAGAATACTGTACTCTCAGGCTGACAAAATTCCTATGGAGTAAGTACCAGCAAGACCTTTAAGACCTTTAGCAATTGTGATAAAAGAACTAACCAAATTTGTCACTAGAGAAAATAAACTTGCCTTCGCCATGACTCTCTTGGGGGGGGGGGGGGGCAAAAATTCTCACAAGAAATCAGAAGAATAGCCGTGTGACTTTGCATTTGAATGTGAATTTACACCATGTTCACAATGTGAAGACATCCCAAGCTGAGAAAGTAGCAATTAAAAAATGATCTGGTGTTGTACAAACCCTGGGTGGTCTAGAAATCAAATCCCAAATTGCTCTGGAGGAACACATTAGTCCAAGTAAGGTTTATAAAGGAGAGACTCGAGGCCAGATTAAGATGAGCTCATAAATGCAAAATTGAAAATGACAAAAGTCATGGTAAGGAAAAGTCAGCAGTCACAAGCACTGGGAGAACTTACACTATTGAGTATAAACCCTCAAAGTAAATCTGAAGAGCAGAAATCCTAGGATGACAGAAAAAAGTTACACACATGCACGCATAGAGATAGCCTAATTGTGTTAAAAAGGATTAGAGGTATCAGTGTCTTCTGATTAAATGCAGTAAATTTGAGAAGACAGAATCTTAATTTAGCAGTGTAGAAAGTCAGGAATAAAGTCAATATATCCCATAGTGCTTTCAAAAGCCATAGTAATTATGAGCAGTAACTTTGAAAGGTAAAGAAAGGTGACCTTTGAAGCAGGTGAACTGGTGGAAAGTCTTGTTGAGAAGAAATGATACCTAGGTTTCTTGTCCCCAGTCCATTGAGGCAGAAGACTGCAACTCCCCTACTTAAGAGAAGACTGAGGATTATAATCTAGAGTGTAAACACACATTTTCTTGCCTGGGGAAAAGGTTAAGGTTAGGAGACCATGCTGTTGACATGAACATTAAGGGATACCCAAGGACTTTTTCTATTTGGTATTCTAAGAGTCAGATATACACCCTTCAGGAAGGAGATGGGCATTATTTTTTCTGTGATCTATGGGAAATCCATCAAAATAAACACCAAAAATATTAGCAGTGATTTCCACACTGATGAGTGCCAGCCAGATCAAACTAGAATAAAGGACAGAGTGGACAAATATTCCCACGTGTATCTTAGTTGAACTCGCTTTTTAGTAACCTTGCCTTACATGTAAAACATTAAGATCAAGATGATGAGGAAAGTAGCTAATATAAAAACTAAAGCAACCTGAGAGAATCAGTTTATTTGTGAGAAGAAATATTACCTTATACTCTTAAAGATGTGGGAGACACAGCATCAAAAACAATCAGACATCATACCTTTATACTAATATTACATATAAAAATATATATTTCTAGTACAGTGTTTAATAGAAAAGATGAAAATGGACAGTCTTGTTCATGAACTCAAGAGGAATGGTAGTCAGTCTCTCACAGTAAGATATTAGTTATAGCCTTACTTATCAAAAGTGCTCTATATCCAGATAAGGAAGTTTATTTCTGTGGCAGCCATGTCAGCATTCCACTGTGAACACCCTTCAAGAGAGAATCTGTCCTAGAAAAAGTTAGTTGACACCTTCCAGTTGCCACAACTCTACCAGAGTATTTTATCAAAGCTACACTCTTCCCAGACAATGACTGAACAAGCTGGGGTTCTTGAGCTATAATATTCCTAATGGCTATGTAACTCCCCTAATGGGATGACTTTCCTCTGGTTATACCATCACCCCAGCCAGTACTTTCTCAGAGCAGCATTGCAGGCTCCAACTTTTCAATCCAATTCTCCTTTTCTCCTCTCCTTGCCTCACAGTTTGAGGGTCTCCTTGCTACTGTTCTCTTTTTCCTCTATATTCTCAGCATAGAATACTATACCTTGTGTAACTAATTATACTTTAAAATGAAAATAAATATTTTATGACATATAAAATATGAGAAAATTATCTCCAGGATACAAGCACTAAAAGAAATCTTAAATGTAGTTCTTCAGACAAAAAATAACACCAGAGGGAAATATGGCTCCCTACAAAGGAATCAAGAGTACTGGAAATAAACATGGGTCAGGATATAAGCTCTCCTTGATGTACATGATTTGTACTCATGTAGAGATTTTTTTATGATCCACGTTATGACTTATCTTGATTAATGTTCCATGGATACTTGAAAGAAATATGTATGCTTTAGTGGGGCTTGTATTTGTTCTTTAAATGTCATTGAGGTCACTAAGATTCATAGAATGTAAGTTGTTTGATAATGTCAATCAAATATATATCCTTATGATTTTATATACTTGCTCTATCAATCACTGAAAGTGATATTGAAATATTTAACATTTATTATAGATTTTCCTACTTTTATCTTTTGCTTTGTCAATTTTTTCTTTAAGTCTCTTGTAGCTCTGTTAATAAGTACACACCTAGGATTATCAGATGTTATAATTGATTATTTCATTATAAATTACCCTTTTAAACTCTAGTAATATATTTGCCTTGAAATCTATCTTGTCATATATTATTATAACTACTATACCATACTTTGCCTTTATGTTTGCATAGTCTATAATTGTTCAACATTTCAGTTTTGGCAACTCTGCTTTAATTATACTGTGTTTCTTCTCAGCAACATATAATGTGGTATTACTTGATGATCTGGTCTGACAGTCTTTGCTTTTCACTGAGAATCTTAATGATTGATATGTCTGGGTTAAGTTTCCCATCTTCGCATTTGGGTTTTATCTCAAATGTTCTTTATTTCTTTGTTCTTTTTCTTCTGCCTGTTTGTTGTGAATATAACCTATATTGATTTATCTATGTTTTTGTTTTTGGTGTGCTGGAGATTTTAATATGCAAATAATACTATATTTTATAATCATTTTATAAACTTTATTGCAATATAATTACTTAGCTCCAAATATTTGTGAACTTCTTATATTTTACTTCCTATTACACTATAAACCATCTAACATATTTTATTTCATTTTAAAGAATCATTAATTTTTAAATAAAACTCCATATAAAAAATTAATGTTAAAATGATAATGTTACATATTTCCCTAAAGATATCTCTTTCCCAGTGCTTTTAATCAAATACTGTAAATGTCGCTTTTTGGTAATTTTTTTCCCTCCACTTGAAGAACTTCTTTTAACCATTTATTGTAGTAAAACTTTTGGATAAAAATAATTTCAGATTTTATCTGGAAATTTTCTTTGAAACCAGTTAAATTTTAAGCAATATTTTTACTAAAAATAAAGCTGTAGCTAAAAATTTTTACTTAGTTTCTTTCTGGCATTTGATATTTTGTTTTACCTGATGTGAAGTCATTACTCATTCGTTTTTTTGTTCATCATGTATTAAGTATTTTTCCTTGTTCCTTTCAAGTTTAATTTTATATGCCTGACCAGGTAGTGGCACAGTGGATGGAGTGTCAACCTGGGACACTGAGGTCCCAGGTTCAAAACCCTGAGGTCTCTGGCTTGAGTGCAGGCTCACCATCTTGAGTGTGGGATAGCTGGCTTGAGTATGGGTCATAGAATTGACCCAAACATCGCTGGCTTGAGCCCAGAGGTTTGCTGGCTTGAAGCCCAAGGTTGCTAGATTGAACCCAGGGTCGCTGGCTTGAGCAAGGTGTCACTTTCTCTGCTGGAGCCCCCTGGTCAAGGCACATAAGAGAAAACAATCACTGAAGTGTTGCCAACTATGAGTTTATTCAGTTGATGCTACTCCATCTCTCTCCCTTCCTCTGTCTGTCTGTCTGTCCATCCCTCTCTAAAAAAAATAAATAAATAAAAAGTTACTTTTATAAAATAATTTGTGATATGCTAAGTATGGTTTATGACTATATTGTTTTTTTTTAGTTTTGTTGAACTTCTTTTATATATACTGTACTCTAATCAATTTAGAAATTCCAGTTCCTTATTTCTTCAAATATTCTTCTGACTTTTCCCTATTTTCTCTCCTTCTTGGAAGCTGGTTACATACATTTTGCAAGTGCTGTTGTAGCACATATCAGAGATGTTCTGTACCGCTCTGGTCTTTACTCTTTTCTCTCTTTCTGTTTCATGTTTACTATTTTCACATGTTCTCAAATTCACTGGCCTTTTTATTCTGAATTCAGTTGGTGGTTAAGCCTATCAGAAATATTCAAACATAAATACAAGAAAGAAATAAAGTGATACAAAAGGAATATTATAGACAAGTGCAATGCAGTGAAAAAGTTTAGCATGCTTATAATTTAATTTATAGAAGGAAAAACGAATATAATATAATAGCAGCAATAGTTGAAGATATACTAAACATGAATTTTCTAAAATGAAAGACACTAAACAGAGATTTATAAAACATTATGAACACCAGCAGAATGACTGACAATAAAATGAGATATATAAATATTATACTAAAATACCTTTAAAAAACAAGATAATATTAAATTTTAAAAAGACAAACTTCGAAGCAATAAGAAAACATCCAATTTCTCAGCAGGATTAATAGAATCCAGTAGACAACAGAATTACCTTATGAAATCAGAAAAAAATGCAAAAATTTGTAAGTAAAATATGATTCACAAATTAAGGTATTTTATAATATTTTAAAATAAAAGTGAAAGTAATTTTCACCAACATTTGTATTCTACAACATGATTTTATAGTGTGAAGGAAAAATATAGGAATTAAGAAAAAAAGTACTTTAAAAAAATTAAATGGCTGAATAGACAAATTTGAAACTTCAAATGAATGTACCAAGTAGATGAATAGGTTGGTAAAATAAATTTAAATTAGACCAAGAAAAATTAGTAGTCATCTAATATACCAGAAAAGATAGTAGTATAAGGGAATAGAGACAATAATCCAGCCCTGGCCAGTTGGTTCAGTGGATAGAGCATTGTCCTGGTGTGTGGATGTCCTGAGTTCAATCCTCAGTCAAGGCACACATGAGAAGTGACCATCTGCTTCTCTCCTCCTCCTTCTCCCCCTTCTTTCCCTTTTCTTTTCCTGTATCCAGTGGCTTGATTGCTTGATCATCGACCCCAGATGGGGGTTGCCAGGTGAATACCAGTTGAGGTGCATACATGAGTCTGTCTCTCTATTTGTCCTCCTCTCACTTAAAAAAAAAAAGAAACAACTATCCTACCACGTTATATTTTCTTTTGATACTAGAGTCTTGATTGATTGCATTTATATCTAAATACAGTATTTTTCTGGGATATCATCCACCTAGAGTGAAATGCTACAATATTAGCCCTTCTCACTCATATCCTGTCTTGTTGTTTAAAATATCACCAAGCAGGGGCATACAATAAAAGATGTTGGATGATGAGCACACGACACAATCAATAGTTCAAATGCTATAGAAATGTTTACCTGAAACCTATGTACTCTTATTGATCAATGTCACCTCATTAAATTTATTTCTATAAAAATAAAAAATAATTCTGTGGCACACCAGTAAAAAATAACTGCTCTAAAAGGAAAAAAAAAAGATCTACTAATACAGAACATATGGTTTTTGAAGTGTGGCTACCACATAGCATCTGTTAAAAGAGAGGTGTGGCCATTTGGATTTGAAACCAATTTAAAGGCAGTGACAAAGGCATTCTTTATTTTTTCAGTCTGTATAGGCTAATTACATTAAACTCTTGTGCCTATTTATGGTCTATAAAGTGTAATTTCTAACTGAAACTTTGAAAAATGTGTAACAAATTTTATTATTAGGAACTATTCTCATAGCAGGTAAAAAAATGTCAACTCAAACTAGATAAATAAATACAATAAGGTATTTATAATAATTCTGAAATAACACTAGAAACTTAAACTGCTTAACTAAAAGCAGCTATAAATCCTTTCAAACTCTATTTGTGTTCCTCTATTTATTAACATATTTTGTCACACCAGCCCCATATCAGTTTCCTCCATTTTGAAGTTCACATATCAGAAAACTGCCAATATCAGTAGATCTTAAATTGACATCTCCACCATATGAGAGAGCAGGGGAGGAGCTTAAAGTGTTCATTCCATTACCCAAAGAAATACATTTGAATATATGTGATTCCCACCTTTGTATCAATAATTTAGGAATAGGAGGCAGTGACATCTTATTCTAACCTGTAGAGTCCCACAATACACATAAAATTAGAATGAAAGTAAAAAGTGAATTTCTAAATTAGCCTGGGGAAGGGAGTTTCAGGAAAAAAGAGGAAAAGAAAAAGAGAAACATAGTGTGTAAATTTTACCATAATTAAAATTTTTGTCCTTATGAGATTTTTTTGCATGTTTCCTTAGACCTTTTTATTAGAAAATTGGAATGATGACATTAAGTATTATAAATTAGATATAGTAGTAGAATAAAAATTATTTTCCTTCTAAAAATTATAAATAGAAATGCTAAAAATAAGTGAAAATTTTTAATTGTTTAAAATATTCTAAATTAGTTTAAGTTGCATAATAATTTTTCATATGAGAGTAACAAGTGGATATATATATATATACCACATATATGGTAATTTTGGTAATAAACATATAGAACAGATATATATAAGTGTATATAATTTTTCTTTTTTTCATCTTCATCATCTTCAGGCTATAGATCCATTTCACTTAGGTCTCCCTTTTCTTGAATAGCATGTTAGTAGTTTTCATAGTCCCAGAATATACTATTGTAACACAACTCCTTTGGCCTTTGTTAAAGTACCAAGTTATTGATTCAGGAACTAGTATAAATCTCTTAAAACTAATACCATAAAGAGGCATGCACATATATTTATGCCTATGTAGAAAAATTTTGCAGGTGAATGGAAAAAAAAAGAGTAACTTTTTAGAACGAAAGCATAAATTATTTATTTTCACCACAGCTCTCCAGGCTTGAACCTTATAAAAAATAATGTGGAGTTCCATACCTGGTATCAAACCAAATGAAGAAGGTGAATGCATAAAAGTAAAGCACACTACACAGTGGGTGGCCACAGCTGTCCCTCCTGTTTCCTCAGGAGCAAAAGCTTCAATATCATATAAGAGGTACTGAAATGATCTCAAATTGCAGTTTTCAAATGCATGCAAATACGATACTTAATCCTCTGAAATCTTTCTGCCAAAATTGACTAGTCTGATATATTTCTACAATTTCAGGTTGAGTAGTTTAAATGTGTTTCCAAAAGCTTCTGCAATAACCTTTGTAGTTATTGTTTTATGTAGTAGTTACATACCTAGAAGAATCCAATTCCATATGTGAAAATACCATATCTATACAAAATGAAGCAGTTTCTCACATTTTTTTGATAGAAAAAGTGCATAATAAGGTATCTTCAGGAAATTATTTTTAGAACATATTATTTGACTTTAAGATGTTCAGTGACTAATGAGAAGTGTTGCTACCCACAGAACAAAATATGCCAAATAACTTTCAAATTTGTCTTGTATTTACTTTGTAGTGCCTTAATTTATCACTTTCAAATGTACTTAAAATAAGCTTTTTATCTCATTTGATTCTTACCCAATATTCTGAAGTAAACTTTGTGTATGTAGGTATTACTAGCCACATTTTAAACATAAATAAACCAGGGATGAGTGAGGTTTTAATAGCTTGCCACAGTGAAAACTGATCGTAGAGGTTGTATTCATTTCTAGGCAACTTTTTTCTGCTGCCTCTCTGTCTTAAGAAAAAATGAGAACTGTATTTTTTGAGAAATATTTGAATAAAACACATATAAGCTTTTTAAAGTCTATACTTCTAATTGTATCTATTGGTTTTTTCAATTGAAAACATTTGATTTTTTTTTTTGTTTAGTCTGCTTTTAATAGACCACAGCTGAATATATGGGAGACTGTTTTTGTGTATTGTTATATTTCAATTATTTCCCCCAGGAGTTCTTTCTTGCAGAGTATGGTTTTATTCAATCAAAGAGAAATAGTCCATCATCTAAGCATTTAACCCTAATTGTACTGCATGCCAACAGTAAACAAAACATAAAGTATGAAAGCATTGTAATATATATTTGTTACTATTATAAAATTAGTGTCACAGATAAGTAGAAAAAACAGCAATGTTTTATTGTTAACCATGTCCAAGAATATATTTATGTCTTTTATTTATAATACTTTATTTAATTAAAAAAAAAGAGAGAACAAGCAAAATAAATTAGATAGGTACTATTGATATCCATCCTTCAGAGATGAAGAATCCGAATTAGGAGGAAATGAAATAATTTGCCCAAAGTCACCCAACTAGAAAGGATGCTGATCCAAATCTAAGCAGTCTGGCCTCTGCTCCTCTCTTCTTAAACTTAACACTCATTTGCATTTCCCTCTGCAGTTCCCAAGCCTAGTCTGTCTTGTAAACAGATTAAAATGAAGCTTCTTTGTACTCCTATTAAACTTTGCAATTTCCTCTAGCTTACATAAAGATGTGTTACATTTTCTCTTTGGCTATACACTGTAAGATCCTTGATCTTTTTATATTTGCAGCCCTAGGACATGCTTAGAAAGGAATTTCTACTCAATAAACTATGACTGAATAAAAAATGAGAGGACAAATTTATCAAATTTTATTGTACACCTGCTATGTGCTGGGCATAATCTAGATACTTATCTGTGTATCTGTTTTTATGTCAATACCACACTTTTTGATTACTATATCTTTGTAATA